>NC_140081.1:48528206-48787393 GCF_964194135.1 Talpa europaea | reverse complement strand
ATGTTTAGTAGGTCCAGAAATCTCCACACAGCTCTCCATAGTGGTTGGACCAGTTTGCACTCCCACCAACAGTGCAGAAGAGTTCCTTTTTCTCCACACCCTCGCCAACATTTGTTGTTGCTAGTTTTTTTAATATGTGCCATTCTCACTGGTGTGAGATGGTATCTCATGGTAGTTTTGATTTGCATTTCCCTGATTACAAGTGATGTTGAACATTTTTTCATATGTCTGTTGGCCATTTGCATTTCCTCTTCAGAGAAGTTTCTTTTTAGCTCTTCTGCCCATTTTTTGACTGGATTATTTTCTTTGTTGTTGTTAAGTCTCATCAGCTCTTTGCAGATTTTTGTGATCAGTCCTTTATCATTAGTGTTGGGTGCAAAAATGTTCTCCCAGTTGGTGGGGTTCTCCCAGTTGTGTGTGTGTGTGTCCAGTATCAGGTCAAAAAAGTCCTGCCTGTAGGAGCAGGTGGGACTCAGAAAATGAAAGGGCCGGGGAAAGAGGCTGGCTGCTTGACCCAGTTTCCACCACTTTTCTTTCTCTTTTCCTTCTCGTGCCGCATCCTTGAACCCAAAATATACTTTCTCTTTTTCCAACTCCGCTGTGGGACCGTGACGTGACTAGGACACAACTGCATAGCAGGATATTAGTCCTTTCCCAGGTAACAATGAATGCGTGGACTTGTTCATCTGTTACCGGGAGAGCAGGGGCTTGGGGACCATTGACTTAAGGAACACATCAGGGAAGGAATGGAGGCATGAGGTGGACATCAGTCTCCCACGATGTGCGGAGTGAGATGTCAAGCTCGCCTGCCTGGTGCTCACTAAGGAATGCAAGAAGCCTGCCCTCACAAGGCTTCAAGCAGGAAAGGATGACTTGGAACTGGATGTCATCCACACCCACCACCTTCTGTAAAAAAGAAAGGAGGGAAGGAGGGAGGGAGGGAACGTGATGGGAAGGTGTCAGTGACCCGCCATGTCCCATGGAGCTTCCTGTCTTCCCAGTGGGGTCTCCGGTTCTTCGCGGGTCTGGGACATCAGTAGACGACTGAGAAACAAGTGTGCGTAACTAATCTGATCGATTACTGGATTATGCTGCCTTGAGTGCAAAGTGAGGGGACTACGTTTGAGAGACGCTTCTGACTAGGCGTCTGCTGCTTCAAGTTGTGAACCTTTCACTCAGTGCTTTATAAAAAACAGAAAGTAAGCTACCAGCGAATGTAGGGCCTGTCAAAGAGAAAGGGGTCTCCCTCAACCTTTGGCTATAAACTTCCCCTAAAGCACTCGTGCAAATTACTTTTACTCCTTGGGCGTGTGTCCTCATAGGCCGAGGGGCAAAAATGCTTATCTTACACAGTTTCTGTGAGGCTGGATGGACTTAGCCTACTGTGGGCACAAAGTAAATGCTAATGATTTTTTTTTTTTCCATGGGTCCTTCAAAAGTAGGCTCCGGGCCTCATAGGCCATTTCCCCCTCTGTGGTTCTTCTTGTCCCGATTGGCTTCCGTTTCCCCAGCTGTAAAATACACCTTGGACGATAATCAGGCTGGCATTCCACTGGCCCAAGTTGGCCTCCTTGGATGTTTTGTTTGGCCTGCACATAGGGCTTAAAGTGGAATCCTGAGCTAACATTTTAAAGTTGACATATTTTACACAGAAAGCTAGAATTCCATCTTCCCTTGACAAATCAGGAGATGTGGCCACGACGAGTCCACATTCCTGCATGGCAACCAGTGGCCGGAGCCAGCTGGCAGCTGTCCCCTTAGGTGGAGCATGCACTGCCCGGTAGCCAGAGCCCATCTGGCCTCCTCTGGACTCTTTTATATGATGTGCTCGGTCCCGCATACGTTCCAATCTGTGGCCCTCTGCACAGCTGGAAACTGCCTGTGCCAGGTAGAGGGGAGGCTCGTACTTGCTGAGTGAATTAATCTCCCGCCCCGTGTTTCCCTGCCATTGTCTTCTCCAGCCATGTGAAGAAGTCCCAGTGAACTGAACGAGTCTCCCGGAGTCGGGATAGTCTCTGTGATACTGTGGTAATAAACAACTCCTCCTGCCTCTCAGTGCCTTACAACAAGGGTTTATTATTTGCTCACACGACAAACCTAGACACAAAATGAAAACATCCTCCTGTCTTCACACGCGTGGATACATACAGGAGCGCGCCGGCATGTTCGCAATCACAAGTCAAAGCAAAACTGTGACACAGGATCAGATGAACTCACACAGACCCCTCTTTAGTGATCGACCGGCTTAGACTGCACAATCCTGTTTTCACGAGAGACAAGAAAAGACCCCAGGACCCACAGGAGTTGGGGATGGAGGTGCAAAGGATATCCACCTTCAGCCAAGGAACTGCCCCACATCATAAAAAGGATCTGAGAACTTATAAAAGCACCTGAAAGCTTAAAGAAAATAAAAAGACGTTAAACATGTTAGACTTTAAACACTTTGCAAACTCGTAAGTAGGACACAAAATAGGCAGTATGCTAGGGAGCCCGGTGTGCTCTGGGCTTCTAGCTCAACAGGGAGATGCACCCCGGGTGTTCAATAGGCAGAGAAACGGAGCTGGCTGGCATGGGTTGGAGAGAGGGACTAGGAGGCTGGAGCTCTCTATCTCCAGCAGGAGCTGTAGACAGAAAAGAGGGGGTCAGTGCCAGGTCATGTCCATTTCACATACCCCCTTGCCCCCCAGCGACTCCTTTTTTGTTCCACCTAATTGAGGCTTTGTCACCCGGACTACTGCACAGACATCTTCCTCGCTGATTTGCCCGTCTCAGGCCTTGCCTCCTGCATCCCCTCCGTCACAGCCACCACGTTTCTTTTGGTCAGACTCGGGGAGGGGGGGGTGGTCTTTGAATATGCTCCTCCCCAGCTAGGACATTCCCTGGCTCCTTGCCACCCACAGTTACTGGTTTAGTCTCCTGAGCCTGTCACGCCAGACCTGTGCGATTGGCAGCCCCTCCGGCCTCATCCCCTCTGTCCTGGAAGTTCCTGCGGGGTGGCTGCTTCCTTCGCACACTCTACCCAACCCGCCAGTTCTGATGGGGGCGGGCCGGCCTTCCTTCTCAGCCTACGTGGGTGTCTATCCCTCCTTTCTCTCTGGGCTCATTGCTCACATTCAGACACAAAACACAACTTGTGAGGGCATCCAGGCTCCACATCTAGAATGGAAGCTCCCCGAGAGCAGGAACTAGTCCTCCTTCCAGAGAATGGCCCTTTTCAACCGTGTACTCCCTCCCCAGACCACGGTAGGCTGTAGGGAGTCTGGGTAGGAAGCTCTGGACTGGGAGGCAGGAGATCCGGTCCTTCTACTTGGCACACTGCATGCCCTAGGCAAGGCCCTGCCACTCCCCGTTTCCCTGTTTCTCGACACCAGGGCCCTGGACAGTGGTTGTCAGGAAACTCATGGCTCGCCGACCAACTGTCCAGGGCCACCTCACGCCTGAGGCGGAGGAGCTCGGGTACCAGGGCCCAAGGAGGTTCAGCCCACAGACCCTGACTTCCCAGTTTGTCTCTACTCTACTCCCCACGAGGCCCTCCCATTTCCCAACTATCCTCACACCCTGTTCTCCTTCCAAGGACAGGGATACCTGGCGCGACACAGGGCTCGAGCAAGGAGACAGAGCCGGCAGGGGCCTGGAAAGAGTCTCTCAGACACAACAGAGCCTCAGCTGCCTCCAGCTTCCGCTGCCACTCTGAAGAGGCAGAGTCCGGGTCAGAAGCTTTGGGATCCTGCAAAGGAAAGGGTGTGGGAGGACGGGCGCTTGGAACACACACCTCGCTCCTCATGGGACGAGCACCCCTTCAGCCTCCTCTTCCACTGAGGGCCCCCCACCCACCCCAAGGCCTTCTGCTCTTTCTTGTTCTCTGAGTTTGGCCCCTGCCAGGGCTCTGAACCCTACTATTTCCCCAGGTCCCGCGGCTACGGTAGATAAGGGTCAGGGGTGGCAGGGGGCTGGAGGATCAGAGTTGGTGTCTAAGGACAAGGAAAGGAGAGGCCACGGGATTAAACCCTCCGGTGGACACGAACCACTCAGGCAGAGAGCGGCAGGGTTCTGCACTATGTGCATGTGGGAGTCCGAATGCCTAGGTGTTGTGGCTAGGACAAGGCCCTTTTTGGGCTTGGCCTGTTTTCTTTTCCACGCCCAACCACCTTTTGCAAAACCCCTAGGGCAACCGCGAGCATGACGGGAAATCACAGGTGTTTGTGATTTAACCTGCAAAGCGCCTGCAGAGACCTGAAGACCCTCCCCGCCCAGGGACTGGGCCTCACCTCCATATCCCACAATCCCACGGCACTTGGAGGACCAGCCTGGCCCATCTCCGGGAAGCTTTCTCTGCTGGCCTCTGAACCCTCGCCGGGGCCTCTGGGGCCCTCACCATCATGAACCCCGTTTTTGGCAGGAACCGCTACCCCACCAATCTGTTTCACGAGGAACAACATTCTCCAGGGTTGAAGGCCTGCTACGTGGCAGGCCTCGTGCTAGTCGTGTGGTTCCCCGCCCCCTTAGGTGCAGAATGGCGACCCCTATCAGTACACTCACAGGATAACGGGGGCTTGGGAGCATAGAGCCGCCTGTCCGAGGCTCGCGAATGGGCAACAGCAAAGCTGCGAGAGCCCTGTCCTGGCCTGTAAGACTGAGGTGCTGCCTGCTCCTCCACCTCCTTTACTTCCCGCTCCCTTCCCCCTTCTGTTTCTCCTGCTGCTCCTCTTCTTCCACCCCACACCACCACCCCCGACCTCCTCCTTCTCCTCTTCAGCCACCACCGACCCTTTCCCCCCCCCCCCGCCCCTGCATCCTCCACTTCCCCCTTCCATCTCCCATGGCATCAAGCACACGGCCGGGCCCCCAATAACACAATGCACAGTGAGCCCCACGGTCCTTCTCACGCTACTCACGTGCTGGGCAGGGAAGGGGGCCTGTGGGTCCTCTTGGAAAGAGAAATTGTTAGTTGCTTCTTCAAGGGTGCTGGCATCCAGGGCAGAGACAAAGATCTTGGGGAGAGACTCAGCAGCAGCGCTGCTTGGGCGCTTGGCTGCGGGGGCAGAGAGCACAGGCTGAAGGCAGGTACCAGGGAGGAGAGGCGGGCACGTTTGGGGATGTGGACTAGAGCCCAGAATGTCAGAGCTGGGAAGCCCTGAAGACCAGGCAGTCCGACCCTACGTTTTGCCGCTGAGGAAAAACAGAGGCCCGGAGAGGACAAGTGCTTTTCCCCAAGGCCACATGCCAAGTTGCAGCAGGGTTGGAGATGGAACCGGGGTCTTCGGGGCAGAGAGGAAAGGGGCGGGGACAGTGGCTGAGGTGAGCAGCACCCCCACGGGTCCCAGGCGCCCCTTCCCTCCCCAGAGTTTGCACAGGGATGGGTCTCACACTTGGCACATGGCACTCCTTTGCCCGGCTGTGGGAGGCCAGGGACGGCTTGGCTGAACCTTGTCCCCTGGCCCCACTCCACACTACTTCACCCCCTGTCTGAAGTCTCCTCTCACCGTGGACCTCATGGACCCCACCCCCCCCAGGTCTATCCTTCCCCCCACCACTTGAAAGATCATATTGATGAGGGTATACCTTCGGGGAACCTAAGGCCCAAGCTGTAACCCGCTCAAGGCCACACTGCAGTCGGCTGGTAGGAGTGGTGGCCTGCTCCCCACACCCGAGCCCAGGCCCCCGCCCTGACCCGAGATACTCACTGACGATTCCTGGTTCGACCGTCAACTTCCGGACAGGGCCGTGAGCTGTGGGAGGAGAGGCAAGCCCATTCCTTATCGGTCCTTGGCTCTTTAGATTTGACCCCAGCTCCATCTTCAAGGCATCCTCGGCAGGCAGGGTCTTGCACTGCTCCCTAAAGTGGGGGATTGCAGGCGTAAAGCCCGTCACATTTAGACGAGGTGGGCTCCCTCCCCTTGTGAGATGCCATACTCACGAGAAGAGGGTACACTTGCGGCACTCGTGGGCCTGGAAGAGGCAGAAGGGCTCCTGGTCCTGGATTTGGTGAAAGGTGCCACAGTCGTAGCGGCAGTCACAGCGACGCATAGCTCTTCTGGGGCTCGGATCAATCTCCCACGGGGCTCCAATCTTACTCCCAGCCATAGAGTCACAGGGGCAGCAGGACACAGCAGGTATTTCAGTGGGCTCCATGGTTCTAGGACCAGCAGCAGAGGTCAGGGTGGCCACATGATGCCCCTACTCCATGACCCCCTGCCCCCAACTTACTTCTCCTACCCCTGGAAAACCCCACCTGAGGTGGCAGGATTCTTCTCCATCCAGCTCACCACTGAGATGAGATTGCACCCCCTCTTCTGGCTTGCAGAGTCTCCTTCTCGTGAAATCCCACTCGTGGGTCACCTCCTTCCAAGAAAACTCTTGGCGTGGGTCCTGTATATTTTCAGTCCAGTTCCCTATTCTTGCTTCCCTTCCCTGCATAGACTCTATTTTAACAAACACACACAAGCACCCTCGCGCCCTCTGCAAGAGTTACTACTCGCTTTTTCGCGTGTCCCCCTGTTTTCTGCTCTACGGTGCTCTTATTCCTGCCGTCCAGTTCGGCAATGATCTTCCTAACCTGATCTTGCCCCCCCTCCGCCCCGCCCCGCCCCGCGCGCTAAATTCTGTTACTAGTCTCACCTTTGCGCTACATTCAATTTTCCTCTCACACTCCGTTCTGATGTTTTTCTTTCGCAATTATTCTTTTCCTTCCCCTTTAAGCTGACACCATTTTGCCCCCCCACGAATTCATTTTTTTCCCCTCTGTTGAATCCCAAGCCCTCGTCCCTCCTTCAATAACTTACAAAAACATTCTCATTCATCCCCCGATCAGTCGTTGAACAGACCGCTTCTCGAACTATGAAGTGGCAGGCCCTGATCTAGCCCACAGCCAGCTTCTCACCGCGCTAGCTGTTGGAGTTGTTCTCTGCGCCAGCGGCTGCACTCTGCTTTCATCAAGCCCGTGGATTCCCTCCACGGCCTCCCAACAGCGTTCCGCGCTCGGCTCCACACGAAGCAGCATACCCTCCCACCTCGTGGGCGCGCGCCCCCCACCCGCCCCCCCCTGCCCCGCCCCCCACACACACTCTCACACACACACACACACACACACACACACACACACACACAAGCCCATACCGCCCCCCCTTGCCACCACCGCACCACCTCCCCTCAGGCTACCCAAATTTCGCTGCCTCCCCCAACTCAGAATCGAAAGTATGGGCATGAGCCCTGGCCCACGGGCCAGAAGCCGGCAGTCAGGGGACTGAAAGAAGGGCTTCTTCCACGGGGGTTCCACTGAAGAGGGGCAGGGTGGGAGTGGAACCCTAGAGAGGGTGAGGCACCCCACTGAGGTGGAGGAGAGGAGGAGTTCGGGATCCCAGCAGGAGGGGTTGGTTAGGGCCGGGGAGGGGGTGAGGGGTGTGCGAGAGTGTGGGGAGATGAGGGGTAGGGGGCTGTTGGGGGTGGGGGTGGAGAAGAATAGCTGTGGAGAATGAGGATCTGGGTCCAGATGCTAACCTGTGATTGCCCAGCCGCCTGCAGGTTGGAATCAATCAGCTCCAAGAAGAGGCCTGAGGAAAATTCCAGCTCCTGCTCTCTTTCCCGCCCTTCCCCCAAAGGCCAATGAGCTTCCAGCGCCCCCTTCTGCAGCGCCCCCTTCTGCCTCCGACCCCTGAAGTCAGGACCAATGAGCCTCGCGCTCCGAGGAAGCACGCCCCCTGCAGCCCCGCCCCTTCGCCCGCCTGGCCCTTCTCAGGCTGCCTCTGCCAGACCAGCCGGGATCCTGCTCCTCAGCGCAAGGGGGAGCGGTGTGCTCCTCAAGCCTGCTTGCCCCTCAAGCCTGTATTTCCCCTTTGCCTGTCAAGTATCGTCTGTGCCGCCTGCATTGCTAACTCACGTCCGTGCGATTCTGTCGTTTCCTTTGTGAAAATTAAGCTTGTGTTTTTAAGATGTAGCCACAGTCCTCCGGCAGACAGTCTCAATCAGGGGCACATTTTGCACCCTCGGGGTGGGGGGGATATTTGGCAGCGTCTGGAGTAATTTTGCTCCGTATTTGTGGGTGTCCGTTTCTCAGCTCCCTGTTGCGTTCCGCAAATCAATGTGTCTATTCCTGCCCCCACACCACACCGTCTTGACGTGTGTCTCTCGATAATACGTCCTGCTCTCTGGTGGGCAAGACCTCACATCTTAGTCATCATCTCCAGGCGTGTCTTGGTCTCTTCGCCGTTCTTGGTCCTTTGCCCTTCCATGTAAATGTTAGGATGAGCACGTCAATTTCCCTGGATACGCATTTGCAATAGACTTGCACTGCGTTCTCATAGCACCCACGGATCAGTTAGGGGAGAAGTGGCTACCTCCACGATAGTCAGACTTCCTAGCCGCCAGCAGGGTCAGCTCGCCACGTACGTGGGTCTGGGCCCGCCCGTTCGCCTTGCATGTTAGCGTTTTGTTTGATCGTCAGGACATTCGGCTCTTGTACCCCTTTTACTGTATTCATCCCAAGATACTCTAGAGCGCTGTTGCTCTTGTACTTGCTTATCTGCTTAAAAGGACATTTTCTGCTTCTCTCTAATTTGGAGAAATCTTTTGACACTCAAAAAAAGTGTATTGATCTTAACGTCAGCCACCCCGCTAAGCCGTGATAGCCAATCATTTGTCATAGGTGTTCTGCAGTTTTCTGTGAATCTGTCAGAAATAGAATTACGGTTACCAATTTACAGGTTTATTCTTGGGCTGGCTAGGACACAACTACGAGGCTGAAGAGAGAAGGCAAAATCTTTCCTAATTTTAAATAGGAAGCTGCCAACCTTTCCCTCTTAAAGCCGGGTTGCTGTGTTTGGCCGTTTGCCTTCCTTCTTTCCCTCGTTTCCGATTGATCACTTTGTTTCTTTCTCCGGATCTCTTTCTTTCCCCTCGGCTCCCTCTCCCACCCTCCTGCCTCTGTCCATGATCAGATTAGATGGAGAACTTGCTTTGTACCCCTCGCTCAGTAAGTTTCTCCTCAAGGTCATGAACAGATACTGAATTTCTCCCCCTTTTTGGAGTAATCTGTTGATGCCCTGGGTGTTATTTGCAGATTTCCCCCAGAAGTTTGTCTTAGAATCAAGAAACTTACCTTACACTCGAAAAGGACAAAAGGCATAAATGTGTGTCAGTGAGTGTCAAAAACCAAGCACACGCTTTCAGCTCGCACCCACAACAAGCGGCAGAATATTTAGCGGCAGTAAAACACAGGCCTCTCTCCTACCCCCTTCCATCTACTTTTTTTCTGATGTTAGACCTGCTTTGCTCTCCCAGGACAAACGTGACAGCCGGGGAGGGTTCGGTGGGCTGGCGTTTTGCTTAGGATCATTGGGGCGTCTGTTCACGAGCAAGTTGGACCTGATGCTTCTCTTTCTTACACTATCGTTGCTTGTTAGGGAAAAGATTTTCTAGTCTCATAGACTGACTTGGGGGGAAATCCCCCTTTCCTACCCCCTACAAGTGTTTGTTTACCTGTTTTGAGGTTTTATTAAAACTTGACCACCTGGCAGGAAGTCAGAGCCCAGAGGATCCAGAGATTTGGAACCCAGAGTGCAATCCAGCTGCCCCACCTCCAGGGAAGTCTGTGGGACTTCAAGACTCACATTTGTAACTAAACACAGAAGGAGGAGAGATTCTGTGACAGTGACCATTAATATACTCAAAGTACCACTGCCTCACTAGACTTCCGGCATAACAATTCTTGACTCCTTTGGATTGCCAGTTTCTGAAACTCCTGAAAGAACACACCAAAAAGATGCCAGCCAGTGCCAGAGGCACAGTGTCCCAATGCATAAGGCAAATTAGAAGACAGACAGACAGGCAGCAGGGAAAAAATAAAAAAAATCTTGACCGCTAAGCAGCTGGGCTGTCTGTTTTCTTTATTTAAAAAAAAAAAAAATGCAGGGTGCATCATTTCAAGCCAATACATCTGGAGTTTGTATACAGACTCACTAGCCCTCTCCAGCTTCCAGACGGCGGAGCAGTGGTCCTGGAACAGTACCTTGCACCAGAATCACCGGGAGGGCTCATTAAGAACACGGATTGCTGTGCTCCTCATCTATAGTCTCCATTTAAAAATCTGGGATGGCGGCCAGAGTGTGCTTTTCTTACAAGCGCCCTGGTGCTGCTGCTGCTGCTGCTGCCGCCGCCGCCGCCGCCGTACACTCTGAGAACCCCTGTGCTCCAGAGGGCAGTGTAAGGAACCTGCAGTTATGCGTCCACAACAGCAGCCAGCCACAACTCAGGCCACCTCATTCCATAGCTATCTTCTTCACACCCCCTCTCCCAGATTATTCTCAAGAAAATGGCAGACATCATCTTATTTGACTAGTAACTCTCAAATAGGGGTCATCTCTTTCCCTTAATTTTCTATTTTGCAAAGGCGCAGAGCTGAAGAGGGAACTTTCTTTTACCCAGATTTGTATGATCTCATTGCTTCATCTCTCCTTTCTTCTTCTTTTTGATTTTTATATTTAAAGGGCAGGTTTATTAGGGAAGGGATAAAACAGTAAAGGACACTTGCATAGACGCAGGCGGGCAGGAAGAGCCGCCCCAGAAGGGACAGGTTTGCTGAGAGAGGCCTGCATGGTTGCAGGCGGGTCACGGGCAGGCAGGAAGGCTGCTGCCCAGCGGAGGGGGAGAGTTGGTGAAAAGAGACACCTGCATAGTCCCAGGTGGGCAGTGGGATTGCTGCTCTCCTTTCTTCTCTCTGCACAACCACTTAGCGGGGGCAAACATTTCGCCCAACTGTTAGTACTTCAGAACTTACCTCCTAAGAGCGGATACTCTCCTGTCTAACCACGGTACTATTACCACGTTGAAAAAAGTTCGCAGTGGCACAGTAATAACACACAAGACCAAGAACAGTCTGCGCTCCAGTGCCCCCAATTGTGCCCATCATATCCTCTTGAGAGAGTTTTTGGACCCACCCACGTCACGTTCAGTTGTGCCCTTGTCTTCGGTGCCCTTCAGTCCCGAACCGTCCCTTCAGGACAAAGAGATTTCTCAACAGCCTAGGCCTGTTTGCTTGCAAAGCCTTCCACTGTAAAGGGTTTGCCCTCTTGCTGGCAAGACTACTAAACAGGTGATGAGCGATCCTATTACCTCACATCTGGAAGCCCATAACGTCCGTTTGTCTAGCTGTCTCTCTGCTATTGGCATTTACTCAGTTCGATGACTTATTTAAGGTGCCGTTGGGCAGGTAAGGCCGTCGTAAAGGTAACCTTGTCCCTCTGGTTCATAATCAGTTTGTGGTGTGATATTTTCCTGCTATGTGGGTAGTCTGTTCTCTGAAAAAAAAATTCATCTCTTGGCCCACATTTACATCCGGGCTTCTTGCATGATTTGGTTATTACTTTGTTGGTTGGAAGTGGTGATTTTCTGCCTCTCTCACTCCTTTCTACTTTTATTGGCAGACACTGTGCTGTAAGGAAGAGCATCCCACACCGCCCCCCTCCCACCCTTGTCATTGTTGCCATGGCTGTCGTTTTCTACCATTAGAGAAAGAGGAAAAAGCTCTTTATTTCTTGTGTTCCAAGAAAAATAAGGAGAATCAAGCAGAAAACACCAAGTGAAATGTAAGCAAATGTAAGATCAATTTGGGAATTCCTTCCAGCAGACTAGACTGACAAAATCTGTTGCCTGAAATTAACCGTCCAACAACGATAACAATAAAACAACCATTTTAACCATTACTAACAAGACCCAAAGTTATAAATTTGTCCAGCTATGAAATGATTTGGATCTTGCGATTTCCCCCACCCCCCTCTGTCCCTCCCCTGCTCTCTTCTTCCTCTCCCTTCTTCTCTCTCTACCTTCTCTGTCTCTCCTTCCTCTCTCTTTTACAGAAAAATGCCTGTTTCTCTCTCTCTCTCTCTCTCTCTCTCTCTCTCTCTCTCTCTCTCACACACACACACACACACACAGATGCACAAATATTTCAGTTGGACACATGGTGTTTGAAAAAGTAATTTCAGTGATAGAATGTATGTTAAAGTACTAAGAGGCCATAGAGAACATTCTACAAAAAAGCAGATCCTCGACTAAGTCCTCCACACGACACAAGACCTTTCTAACCACAAGTCATTGACACAAACATCTGAAAGGGGGCCTCTTGGTGGCCTAAGGGTTCAGCCTCAGCACTTTCACCTCTCTGGCCTAAATTCAATCCCTCGCCCGGGAGCAAACCCACATGCCGCAGCAGACCTGTCCTGCCTGGCCCGCCGCTCCCCTCAGCAGTGTGTTTCAGTGGATCTGCCCGTTCTGTTCCCCACTCTGTCTCTGGTGAATCCTCTCACCAGCCCACCCCACCCCACACACACCTCAGGCCGACAGCCCAGTTCTTCTATGTAAAAATAAAAACGAAATCTGAAAAAAATGTCAAGCACCAACGTTTACTGTTACGTGTGTCGTGAGACATGAAACCGCAGGCACGTAACACTTGAGGCACATTTTCCCTCGAAGGGCTTCCCAAGTAGCAAAGCCATGTTTGTAGCGTAGAAATTGAACTTAGGGCACAGAGAGCGTGGAATCGTTTCCATCCCACAGGAAATCATTTGGGTCAATTGAGAGAGAATATTACAAAAGTGAGTTTCTGTCATGGAGGACAGTGATCTAGCTGGTAGCTCGGAAAGCAAATTCCTCTATTTGAATTCAAGAGTCTGATGACCCTCTTAGTTCTTATTTCTTCCTTCCACTATGTGATAACAGGCGGAAAATGTGTACACTTAGGTTTCGACAGTAGACTTATATGAAACGTGTCGTGAGTGCAGCTATTAAGTCATTCAGTAAAGACATGTAAGGGCAGTGTCTCGTTGTAGTTTTACTTTGTTAGCGTCCTTAGAGGTTTACAGGTTTTACTGATCTTTTCAAAGAAGCCGATTTGTGTTTGGTGACTTTCCCCCTATAGTTTCTTTGCTTTCATTTTTCATTGTTTGCTTCTCTTTAGTAGCCCCCTTCCTCCCGCTTGCTTTGCGTGGGGCTATTTTGCTCTTCTTCTTGTAGTTTCCTGAGCCAAGACTTAGACTAATTGACAAGATAATTTTCCCTTCACTTAGTGCAAGCCCTTCAAAATAAAAATGCCCCTTTCAGCAATGCCTTAGCTTCCTCTCCCCGATTTCGTTGTGTTTGACGGTCACTTCCATTCAGACGGATTGATTTCTTGATTCTGGAACACTTTCTCTTTAGCCTGGGCATTGAGAGGCCTCCTCAGGTGGTCGCGAAAGTACTGACAACACCCCAGCCAGCAGCGGAGCGCTGCAGGGGACGGGGCTCCTTCCTGCTAGTGAGGTACCATCCTGGAATCTTCACCTGACTGACCTCCGGGGGGGCGGTCAGGGCGGCCGCTGCCTCCACCAGGAGACGGTGGGCCTTCAGCCTCCTCACCAGCCCCTTGTCGGCTTGAGCGGGAGCGAAGCCGCCGTCTTCTCCGTGGCCTTGGGCTGGAGTAGGACAGTTATTGTCCAAATGTTTTCTGTCTTGCCTGGGGACCCTTTTCTGATCCTTACGCTACAGAGAGCAGGCCTTTGCTGAGGCTTGGCTTCCTCCTGCTCTTTTGCCGTTTTTGCCCGTTCCTTGTGGCATTTCCAGGTAGAAGACTTCTTCAGCTCCAAGTCTGGGATATACCACCAAGAAAGTAAGCTAGGGCCCTCGCCACCATGCCCTTCTTCGCCTTCTGACATCCTACTGGCTCAACCTTCCCCTATCCACTTGCAGAGTATATGCTAATTGTGTATGCAGTGCTCTGGGGTTTCGGCTGAACTGAGTGGGAAGATTAGGGGACTGTCCATCTACTGCCCCAGAAGCAGAAGTCTCTAAATAAATCAAAAGGAATTTTGTCTTCCACGAAGGACACTTATTTCTCACCGTCCTGGAGACTGGGGCGTCCAAGGTCTCTTGCGGACCCACACATTGGCTTAAGGAAGGCCCTCTGCAGGTTGTAGCCTCCACGACAGAGAGAAGTGGGAGGCGTCTGCTGAGAAAGCTCATGACGGTCTGATCGAGGTGCCTTCGTATGTTACATACTGTGTTTTCCCCATCATTGGCTGTGGATACTTTCACAATGACGTGGCCTGGTGCAGGTCATTTTGTATTTAATAATTTGTGTGTTCTTTCAGCTTCCTGCACTCCCACCATCAGTTCTTTCCTTAGTGCTGGGAAGGTCTCAGCTATTATTTCTTTGAGTAGGTTCTCTGTGCTCTTTTTTTTTTTTTTTTTTGCACCTTGTACAATACCCATTGTCTTTATGTTTCCTCTTCTACCAGAGTCTGAGAGTTCTCCTAGAGTTTCTTCAGTTTTCCTAAGATTTATCTGTCTCTCTTCTTGCACCTGGGTCATTTGCGCTCTCGCATCTTCAACTTCTACAAGTCTCTCTTCTGCCAGCTGACGTGGACGTGTGCTTGTGTGTTTGAATATCTTCAATCTGCTTAGTGAAAAACTCTTTTCCTTCCTGGTCTCCTTTCTGAGATCCTGCCCCTGCCTTTCTGTGTTTGCATTCCTTCCAGACCATCATTCCGTATTCTTAAAATTGTTATTCTGAAGTCTTGATCCGTTCGGTCTTCGAATTCTGTGTTGTTTTTAAATTCCCTGGACTTCTGTTCTTCTTTTGCAGCTTTTCCTTCTTGTGTTTTGCTGCTCCTTGTCTCCTAAGCGTGTGCGCTGCCTTGTTTGCTTTTATTTCCTGCTGGGGCGCTGTGCTTGTATTTATTTAGTTTTCAATCTTCTTCGTGTAACCTGTCAGCAGCTGACGAAGAGGAGTGCCGGAGCCCTCAGACCCTTAGTCTGGTGGAGAGGGAGGGTTAATGCGGTCAGAGCATCCTGTCGCCCTCTTCTGTGCTTGCTCTGTGACGCAAACGCCGGCCAGCGCCTCACGGAGCTGAGTTCCGGGGCCTGGCCTCCTTGTCGCTCCTGTCCCTGTTGCAGGTGGCAGGTGTTGGCACTGGGAACGGGGCTTTTGTGGGTCTTGACACACGCAATAGAGGGCTTGAGGTGGGGTCTTGGTGCAGGGTGCCGAGGCTTGAGCGGGTCTTGCTGAGGGGCACCTGAGGCTGGGCATCTGGTCTTGGTGTGTTCAGCCTGGCACTTGGTGTGCAACATGCTATGCTGGGCGATGGTCACGGGTCTTTTCAGTGTAAACACACGGTAGGGTTGTCTCTGAGCAGTCCCTACAGGGAGCGTATAGTAGCGCCACCACCGGTACTGCTGGGAACCAAATGTTCTGTACCTAAACTCAATCATTGCAGTGCTCAGATGCAAGGTCTGAACTCCCTACTTGCTAAATGAAATTCCCCAGGCAAGGCCCGTGCACCCACACAATGGCCCTCGCCTGCCGGATCCACCCAGGGTCGGGCCCGATTCCACGGGATTCCCAAGGAAATGGTTGTCACCCTGCTTGGCCTTGGTGAGGGAGGAAGCCAGACACTTGGAAAGGGAGACCAGGGACCCACAGACACAGATCCGTGCGCCGTGATCAAGCCCCTCTGCTGCCACATGTCTCTGCTTTCCCAGCGCTTGGTCCTGAAATAGGAGCTGGTTATTTCTCCCAGAAGTAGATGCTGGCACTCTTGGCTGCTTCTGCTTCACCTTTCAGCAATGTCACTTTCCACACTGACATCAGTCTCAGGTGTGTGGTGGGGGGTGGTGTCAGTGGTGGCGGTGCTGGCGGGTTTCGCATCTTACTTAGGCCTGTAAAGCTCTGTCCTCCCAGCTCAGTGATGCTGGCTCCTCCTCGGCCATGGTTGCCGGACTGCAGCCCAAGAAGGATGGATTTTCCACAGCTGCACATCAGCTCCTGAAAGGAACTCCTGTGCTATTGATTTGGCTTCACACTGCCATCACCCAGTTCCAGTCCTCCTGGCTTCACACAGTCTGGGGCGTCACCTGCCTCCCACTCTGTACAGGCATTTAAACTCTGAAGCCCACAGCAGAAGTCACTTTCCTCTGTCAGCCCCAGCTTCAGAGACTGCATCGTATGCCTCCCCATTAACTTTGCAGTTCTCCCTGCGTGTGGAAGCTGTGATCTCCGTGTGACCTTGGGCAAGTCCATCATCGTCTTTGGGCTGCGCGCTTCCGGAAGTGATTGGCTGGGTTTTCAGAAAGTCCTGTTCTGCTAACTTCTCTGACTGGTGGGTTCAGAATCATCTTGAAAGCATCAAATATGACCCTCCACTGTCAACCGTGACTAGGAATGAGTGAACATGGATCCTGCGCACTCTGAGGAAGGTGGTAACATTTGTCCTTAGCTCTGTCAAACATTGCACAGTCTTTTATGTCACAGGGTGTTATGAGGTGCCATGGAGATGGCAGCATTAGGATAAATGGATGAAAGTCATCAAATAGTACAAACTTTCAGTTATAAGTAGGTACTGGGAAGGTAATGTGTATGATGACCTTATTAACAGTGTTATATGGCATATTTGGAGTTTTCATCACAAGGTTAAAAGCATCCTTTTCTTTGTTTAATGATCTATATGCAGTGATTCATGTTAACTAAATTTACTGTGGTAGTCATTTCACAATATAGGAAGTCAGGTCATTCTATTATAAGCCTTAAACTTACATGGTGGGGTATGTATTTTATCACAGTAAAATGGGCAGAAAAAACAAGTGTACAAGAAGATGCAGAGAAAAAGGAACCTTATTCCACTGTTGGTAGGAATGTTAACTGGTAGGAATGAAACCATTATGGAACACTATCTGGATTTATCTTAAAAAATTAAATATGGAAAAACCATATGACCCAGCATTCCCATTCTTGGGCACATAGCCACAGAATATGAAACAACATTTGAAAAAATATTCCTGCTCAGTGAAATAAGTCAGAAGGAAAAAGAAAAATACCAGGTGGTTTCACTTATAAGAGGAATACAGGGGCTCAAGGAAAAAATAATAACAACAACAACAAAAAAAAACCCCACAACAAAACAAAACAAAAATATACAGACAACTATAAATCAGAGACATTCTGCAGGGGAGAGGGAGGGAAAGGGATCAAAATGAAGGCAGGAAGAACACAAGGAACCATGGTGATGGTGCATGGGCGAATTGGTGGTGGAAATTCTATGTGGACTACACCTGAGAAAAGAAAGCAAACAATGTAAGGAAAAAATATAACAAAAATTAAAATAAAATAAAATTTGTAAGCAAATAAAACACCCCATGAAACTAAAAAAAAAAAAAAAAACCCAACAAATCCACATATGCCACAATATTCACAGCAGCACTGTTTACAATAGCTAGAGTATGGAAGCAACCTAAATCTTCTTCAAAGGATGAATGGATCAAGAATATGGTGTACAGGGTCTCCCTGGTGGCGTAAGGGGTTAAGTCTGAGCACTATTGGTAGCCACTGCAGCATGAGTTTGATCCACAGTCAGGCAGCTGACCCACATGGCGCAGCAGACCTCTCCTGTCTTGTCTCGCCTGCTACTCCCCTCAGCAGTGTATTTCAGTCAATCTGCCTTTTCTGCTCCCCACTCTGTCTCTGGTGAATCCTCTCACCCCCCTGCACCTCTGCCCTGCATCCCGTTCTTGTATGCATAAATAAAAAAAAATCTTAAAAAAATATGTGATACAGGGCCTCCCCGGTGGCGCAGCGGTTGAGTGCTGGGTTGTGAAGCTCCCCGCGGCCTCTGCGGCGCCGGTTCGATCCCCAGCTGCTCCCCGGCCACCGGAGGAGGGTCCCACATGGCACGCAGACCTCTCCTGCCGCCCGCTGCTCCCCTCAGCAGTGTACTTCGGTCCTTCTGCCTGCTCTGCTCCCTGCTCTGGCTCTGGTGAATTCTCTCACCCTCCCGCGCTTCTGACTGTACCCAGTGCATGTATAAACAAATAAACAAATAAATAAATAAATAAAAAATACGTGCCTCTTTAAAAAAAAATGTGATACATATACACCATGGATTATATTACCACAAGAATGGATGAAATTAAGCCATTTTCAACAAAAAAGAGGGAATTTGAGAGAATTGTGTGTAGAGAAGTAAGTCAGAACTTTAAACACAAATATTCCACATTCACATAGCAGGTAATTCAATAATGTGAAACATTTTCAAAAAAAGTTGCCATCAGTAAACATCCTGAGGGTTCTGAAGTTAAGATGGAGGGGGAGGTACAGTTACAAGGGGGTAGGGGGATCATGGTGAGGGGAAAAATAAAAGCCTCCATCAGAAATTTTTTTTAAATAAACAAGTAAAAGACAAGTATGATTTAAAGGGACAGCCATGACTTAAAAGTAAAGTCTTCCAATAGCATGGTTTTAGGGAAAGAACAAGAGCATACAGGAACGATAACAAATTAGGTCACAAAGAAAACATTAGTAACAGTAGAGACATTAACAAACCACACTTTCCTTACAATGCAATAAAACTGCCAAAAACAGAAAAGGAAAAAATTCCTGATATTCAAAATGTCTTAGTTCTATTAAGCAAATCTAAGGTGTAAGGGGGGTAATACAAGTAAAATTACAGAATTTTAAAAATAATGAAAATTAAAACATTTGAACCTGTGGAATTTAAAGCAGTAGTTAGAAGAAAATTCTTTGAACTAAGCACTTTTATCAATATAAAGAGTAAAAACAAATGACTAAAAAGAATAAAGGAAACCAAAAGAAAGCACACTAAAAAACAACAAAAGTTTAATTTTATTATTTATTTTTGTGTTAGTGAGGACTATATTAAAATACATTTTAAAAAACTGAAAGGGGCCTCCCTGGTGGCGCAAGGGGTTAAGACACAACCTATGAAGCTATGTGCAGCTACTGCACCATGAGTTCAATCCCCGGCCAGGGAGATATGCACATGGCACAACAGACATCTCCTGACTCCCCCACTGCTCCTCTCAGCAGTGTACTTCAGTCAATCTGCCTGTTCTGTTCCCCACTCTGTCTCTGGTGTATTCTCTCACCCCCCACACCTCTGTACTCTACCCCAGTTCTTGTGTGCATAAATAAATAAATCTTTAAAAAAAAAACTGAAAGTCTCAGACCCCAAAGACCTGGCGGATACCACTAGGACTCACCTGTCAGTATTTGGAAATCTCTATGGACACGAGCTATTTTATGGTTATTGTGACTTGTGAAGATTTCCTTTAAAAAAAAAAAAAGAAAATACTTAGAAATCGGAAAACAAGGAATATTTGTATTTGTGGATTGCACGATTGTATATGTAGAGAATCCCAGGATATCCACAGAAAACCTTTAGAACTCGTTTAGCAAGGTCACAGAATGTAAGATCAATAGGCAAAAATCAATTGCATTTCCATATACTAATAGTGAATAAGTCGACAGAGAAGGATTAAAACCAACACTGCTTAAGGCTTCCCCAGTGGTGCAGCAGGTTGAGCGCAGCTCTGTGAAGCTGTCCGCAGTCTCCGCAGTGCAGATTCCATCCCAGCCTGCCAGGGAGAATGCCACATGGGAAGGCAGACCTTTCTTGTCTCGCCTGCTGCTCCCCTCAGCAGCGCTTTCGGTCCATCTGCCTGTTCTGCTCCCAGCTCCGTCTCTGGTGAATCCTCTCAATCTCCCACAACTCTGGCCTGTGCCCTAGCTCTTGTATAAATAAAATAAATCTTAAAAAAAAAACAATACTGCTTATAAATGTTCCAAAACCTGAAATATTTAGGTACACATCTAATGAAACATCTACAGGATTTGTATACTGAAAACAATAAATAGAAAAACATACCATGTTTCTGTAATGGAAGACTCAATATAGTGAAGAAGTCAATTTTCCCTAAATTTATCTACAGATATAATATCAGAGTATATATATATATATATATATATAATATATATATAATATCAGCTGATATATATAATATCAGCTTTTGTAGATATAAACTAGCTGATTCCAAAAGTTATGCGACAATTCAACAAAAGTAAAACAGCTACAAATTTTTATCACTCATCCCTCTCATGGACTTATGTCAATTTGTTTCTAAATATGCTGACTGGGATGTGGAATGGGCCCACGAGTGGTGATAAACTAACTTTGACACCAACTCCACTTAGAGAATGAACTCACATGGAATTATACTCCTCCCAGAGGCCTTAGTTTACCCCACATTGAAATATCTACACAAGGAATCACACTACTGGAGCGATGCCTTGCTAGAGTCCATATGCAAATATTTATTTATTTATTTATTTAAGATTGGTGAAAGGTAGACAGATTTTCAGTTGTCAATTTAATGTAGAATTTTCAAATGTTGAGTTTTAAAAGGTTTATTTATTTATTTATTTAAGCATTGGGTACAGTCAGAGGCATGGGAGGGTGAGAGAATTCACCAGAGCCAGAGCGGAGAGTAGAACAGGCAGAGTGACAAAGTACACTGTTGAGGGGAGCAGCGGGCAGCAGGAGAGGTCCGTGCGCCATGTGGGACCCTCACTGGTGGCCGGGGATTGAACTGGCGCTGCAGAGGCTGAGGGCAGCTTCGCAACCTAGCGCTCAAACGCTGTGCCACCGGGGAGGCCCCTCCATACGCAAATATTTAAAGGGCCCCTATTTGCACAGACTGGCTCAACAGATCACCCAAAGCTGCCATTTATGCACCAAGAATAACCCCCAAACTGATCCTCCCTACAGCTACTGGGGTTTAATACCAGGGCAAGTGCCCTTTTGAAGACTGGATTTTACCCAAATGCTTAAGAACATTGCCAGTTACAAGTATCTTCTGGTCTTTGTGCATACCTTCTCAAGATGGGTGGAAGCATCCCCCACCAGGACAAAAAAGTTTTGGAGGTTGCCAAACAATTACTAAAGGAAGTAATTCCTCACTTTGGATTTGTCAGCTTCATTCAGAGTGACAATAAACTTGTGTTTATTGCAGAAATCACTCAGAAAGTAGGTAATGCCTAACAGATTACTTGGGAGCTACATGCTTTCTGGAGACTCCAATCTACAGAAGTGAGGAAATGAAACAGACCCTAAAGAAGACTTTGTTAGAACTATGCCATGAAAGTTACCTGTGTTGAGATCAGATATTGTCCATCACCCTCCTTCAGATAAGAATGGGTCCTACAAGTTATGCTCAGTGAAATAAGTAAATAAGTCACAGGAAAAAAAAATATTAGATGGTTTCACTTATTGGAGGAATCAAGGGGGACCAAATAAGACATCAGGGGAAAAATAATAACAATACAAAACACAACACAACAAAATAAAAACAAATAGACAATTATAAACCAGAGACATCCTACAGGGGAGGAGAGGAGGGAAAGGGATCAGAGGGAAGGAGGAAGGAGCACAGGGGACTGTGGTGATGGTGCACGGGTGAACTGGTGAAGGAAATTCTATGGGGGGGAGCAAACATTGTTTTAAAATGAACAATGATGTAAAATAAATAAATAAATATAAACAAAAAAGAAATAAAGAATGGGTCCTACAATGGGTTACATTTAAGTCCCTTTGAAATTGTGTTTGGAAGACCACTCCAAGCTTCCAAGTTTTGAATACTGCACCAGAAATAGAACAAGAATGCAGGATCAAACAGTATATAAAACATATCCAGGAAGTTTTAGCTGTTAAGTCACAACTTTGCTCTCTAGGCTCCTTATGTCTCCAGATGAAACATTACATCCTTGTATATCTGGTAACTGAGTCTTATTCAAGACCTGGCAGAGTAGGGCCTCCCCTGGTGGCGCAGGCGGTTGAGAGCAGCGCTGTGAAGCTGTCCGCAGTCTCTGCAGCTTGGGTTCGATTTGAGATACCCACATGGTGCAGCAGACCTCTCCTGTCTCACCTGCTGCTCCCCTCAGCAGTGTATTTCAGTCAGTCTGCCTGTTCTGTTCCCCACTCTGTCTCTAGTGAATCCTTTCACCCTTCCGCGCATCTGGCCTGTACCCTGGTTCTTGTATGCATGAATAAATAAATCTTAAAAAAAAAAAAAAAGACCTAGCAGAGCTGGAGATGCCTAAGCTCAACTGTCAGAAAAATGGTCTTGTCTGTATGATGTTTTCTTAAACACTCACACTTCTTTAAAACTTGCAGGTATAAACAGGTGTATTAAAAGATGCTCAAATCACTTATAATCAGGGAAATGCAAATCAAAACCATAATGCGATACCACCTCACACTAGTGAAAATGGCACATATTAAAAAAACTGGCAACAACAAATGCTGGCGAGGATGTGGAGGAAAAGGAACTCTCCCACACTGCTGGTGGGAGTGCAAACTGGTCCAACCACTAAGGAAAGCTGTGTGGAGGTTCCTCAAATTACCAAAAATTGAACTACCATTTCACCCAGCAATTCCACTTGTAGGAATCTACACAAAGTACACAAAAACATTAATTCAAAAGGAAACCTGCACCCCTGTTTATTGCAGCACTATTTGCAATAGCAAAGATATGGAAACAACCTAAATGCCGCAAAACATACATACATACAGATATACACACAATGGAATACTATTCAGCAATCAAAAAGATAAACTCATGCCATTTGCAGCAACATGGATGGAGCTGGAGGGGACTATGCTCAGTGAAATAAGTGAGAAGGAATAAGAAAAATATCAGATGGTTTCACTTATAGGAGGAATATAGGGGAACCAAATAAGGAACGGGGTGGGGGGAGACAAAACTAGCAGGCAACTCTAAATCGGAGACATTCAGCAGGGGAGGAGGAGGGACAGGGATTAAAACAGGGGAGAGAAGAGCACAAGAGACATGGGTGACTTGGTGGTGGAAATTTTATGGGGACTACCCCAGAACGACTAAAACGCCGGAAGGCGATAACTGATACCAAAACCCATTGGTCTTGTGAACCTGTTGAAGACTTGAGATATTCAGGGAATAGGTAAAAACTTAAATATTTTTTCTTTCAGTTTCTGTTGCAGGATAACTTCCTAGTATTAACTTCCTGGTGAATACCGGAAACCATGAGATTATGAATAAGACTATGAGCCTTCCCTGGTAATTGTTGCAACTGACATTTTTTTCTCCTTCCAAAGTCTATGGTCTGTAGGATGGCATCTGAAACCATGTGACCTCTACTAACAACACCTCCCAGCTTGGGGGATTTGATTTTTACTCCACAAAAAAAAAAAACAAAAAAAAACAAAACAAAAAAAAAACCCCAAAAAACTAGGCTTCGGTTTTGGCTTCTAAATTTTGATTTTTATAGTTGTTGTTCTTCTGAAGTTTTTTATGTGGGCTTATATTTGATTTTCTCCTTTTGCCTGATTGCAGACTGTTTTTTCAGGTACATGTATGGCTTACGTAAACAAAGAGTTTGGCTACTTCAATGTGAGTAAAATTGTCATTTCATCATGCATTGGTGAATAGACTCTAACTTCATAAAACTAAAGTTTTTTCCCCTAGGAAGCAGAGAGTAAGCTCTGTGTCTTTGCAGTTATGAAAGAAATGGAAGTTTTATGAGATATTCCATGTGAGTAAAATGAAAATTAAAAAAAAAAACCTAAGGGACCTGTCTGTGTCCATATGTCCATACAATGTCCATATAGACATCTGTATGTCTTCCCCTTGTATCTATTTATTCTGTCCTCTGGAGGATACCATTTAGTGTAGACAGTGCCTATAGAAATTTTGAGCTCAGAAATATGGGAAATTTAATGGTTTGCGTTGATACATGTATATATAATTTAATGTGTTATTGAGTGTATTTTTTTTCTTTTCACGTGTGTCATTTGTGTAGGGTACATGCTGCAAAAAAGCAGCAGCTGTGGTGAACTGCTTAAGTTTTTAAATATTGAGTAAAATGGGAGTGGGGAAAATAAAGGTTTTTGAATGTCAAGAATTCCAAATATGGAATTGAAATAAGTTAAGGTCTGATGGAGGAAAAATGATTACTTTTGGAATGAGATAAATAAGAAGAAAGGAAGGGTCTAATTCATTTGACATTGTTTTGACAGAATTTAGTTGGAGTTTTGATATCTAAAATTGTCACTGTTCACTGTTGAATTTTTTTTTTGCCTAATACTTATAATAAACTTCCTAGAAATCTGAATTTATGAAAAATGATAGTCTTTTTTTTAAGATTTATTTTTTATTTATACAATAGCTGGGGTACAGGCCAGAGGCACGGGAAGGTGAGAGGATTCACCAGAGACAGAGTGAGGAGAACAGGCAGATAACCAAAAGCACCACTGAGGGGAGCAGTGGGCGGGACAGGAGAGGTCCGCCACCATGTGGGAATCTCCCTGGCCAGTCAGGAATTGAACCCATGCTGCAGAGGCTGTGGATAGCCTCACAGTGCTGTGCCCAACCTGCTGTGCCACCAGGGATGCCAATGGTAGTCTTTTTTTTTTTTAAATTATTTATATGTATTTTACATTATTGTTCATTTTTGTACAGTGTTTGCTTTCTTTTCTCAGGTGTAGTCCCCATAGAATTTCTACCACCAATTCACCTGTGCACCATCACCATAGTCCCTTGTGCTCCCTCTCCCCTGCAGAATGTCTCTGATTTATAGTTGCCTGTTTATTTTTGTTTTGTTTTGTTGTGCTTTTTATTGTTATTATTTTTTCCTCAAGGTAGTCCAACCACTATGGAAAGCTGTGTGGAGGTTCCTCAGACTACTAAAAATGGAGCTACCATATGACCCAGCAATTCCTCTCCTAGGAATCCACCCAAAGGACACAAAAACATCAACTCGAAAGGATACCTGCACCCCTCTGTTTATTGCAGCACTATTTATAATAGGTAGGACTTGGAAACAACTTAAATGCCCAAAATGCCCCCCAAAAAGATGACTAGATCTAGAAGATATGGTAGATATACACAATAGAATACTATTCAGCAATCAAAAAAGAAAAACTCATGCCATTCACAGCAACATGGATGGAGCCAGAAGGGATTATGCTCAGTGAAATAAGTCAGAAGGGAAAAAAATATTGTGTGGTTTCACTAATAGGACTATAGGGGAACCAAAAATGGTAGTCTTTTGCTTGATTTTTTCAGAACAAATTTTATGGAAGGTCAGTAGAGCTCTGGAAGACACTTCATAAAAATTTTCTCTTTCCTATGGGAAAGACATCAGACAAATTTAATCTATTTGGTATTTAGCTAATAAATTGGAACTTAATGGGATGCATTGCTGCTTGAAAAAAATGTTTCACCTTGTATACATGAATATTAATATTGGTGAAACTTATTAATATCTGATATGTTCTGATATAATATTGCTTGTCAATTAAGGTTGTTGTTGTTCTGGAGGACTGTAAATTGTCAACAATGCTATTCTCAAATCTTTAGCTTTGGTTATTTCTGAACTTTAACATTTGCAGAAATTGATTCTGGAGACACTGACAGGAGAAAGTTCTCAAAAAATTTCAAGGTCCATGGAACTTAAGATTGAGAATTTTGGAGGCCTCCCTGGTGGACTAGGGTTAAGTCTCAGCATGCTATCAATGCAACGGCCCACCGATATGGCATGGGTTTGATCCCCAGTCAGGGAGCTAACTCACATATGGCGCAGCAGATCTCACCTGTCTCACCGACTGCTCCCCTCAGCAGGGCATTTCAGTAAATCGGCCTGCTCTGCTCCCCACTCTGTCTCTGGTGAATCCTGTCAACCCCCCCCCACCCCCTGTACCTCTGGCATAAACTCCAGTTCTTCTATGCAAAAATAAATAAATAAAAAGTCTGACAAAAAGTGAGAATTTTCTATGGAAGTCTGAATGAACATAATAAGTTTTTGTTTTAAATGCTATTTTTGTTTGCATTTCAATTCAAGAATTTTTTTTTCTTTTAACTGACCATGATCTGTGGCAATGTTCAATTATATTTTGTGACCAGAACTAAATTGTATTTGCATTTTTTCTCTCCTTAGTAACATCATAGTATGGGAAACCATGTAATAAGTGTTCTTATTATTTGTGGAAACATGTTTATCTTTTCCTAATTTTAACAAGGAATTTTGCTTTTGCTTAAATAGAAAATTGGGAATATGGTTATATGGCCCAGGTTTTGATTGGAATGTCACAGCTGAGACCTTTGGGGAGTTGAGATTGAGCAGAGACACGAAGAAAAGAGCCTGCCACCTTACCTGTTGGGTTCCAGAGACCTCCCAGGAGAGTAGGGAAGCTTACCTCTTTTGGCAAGCTTGAAGATCCCAGAGAGAAAAGCATTGGGAATCTTGAGAAGAGGAAATCTACACAAAGGTACAAATATCCCAGGTGGAGTCTGTTGTGACTACCCAGTGGCATGGCTCCCAAGGTGTGGAGAGGATGAATATTGAGAGTTCAACCTAAGATTCTTTATGGAAATCTCCAGTGAAGCCAACAGAAATTCTACTTGGTTATTCTGTCCTGAATTTATGCAAAAGTAGATCAAATAGATTGGAATTACATTCTGTTTACTAATTCATTTAGCTATATACTACTTGATAGACTTGATAGAGTTATTATGAAGGTGGAGCAAAAATTACTTTAATAGAATTTCAAACATCTTTGCAAATTTTTCTTTTTTTGGTTTGAACTGATAATCTGCTTGGTACAAAGAAAGGACTTCTCCACACTGGTCCTGCAGGGACAACTGACTGCTATTTCCTTTGAATATGTTGTGGCCCTGGTGAAAACTGTCTTATGAGACCACACTCCAGCATCCAACTTTCATCACCATAGAAATGGTAAAAAAATTGAAACCGGGGAAAGTTTAGGAGGAAACATGTAGATAATGACAAAAAAAGGTATATTTCCTTTTACAGACCCTTTTTGATAGTTAAATTTTCCTCTACAACCTTCAGTTACATTAAAAAAATGGATTTTGACTTTTAATTAACAAAATCCTTCTGATGGAGTCCTTACAACCTTGTCAGCAAAGCCTAGAAATGGTAGTAAATGGTAATGTTCTCTTCAGAGACTCTGGCTGCTTCACAGGAACTCTAATTCAATTCAAGGAACTTGCTTACCTCAAAGGGCAAAGAACTAGTTTATTCTTATTGTGCCAAATGATAATTATAATCCCAGGATAGCCTGTACCCAAATAGGATGCCATTTTTGTTTGTGTATTCAGGTTAATTGCTAGAGACTTTGAGATGATTGAAACTATTACTTATCTATGTTTTCTTGAAGAAAAACAAAGAAACCCAGAAACCTCCAAAATGAGGTAAGCACAAGTCACATAGGAGAACTCTAGGCAACTGCCTGCCCCCTTTGCATGCTAAATTCCCACAGCAAAAATAATGCAACTGGAAAAGCTAGTCCAAAACATTTTTCTGACCCTTGCAAGAAATAATAAATGACATAAATTTTACTCTGAAAACCCCAAAACTGCTCTATATGTATTAGCTAGTGTTGCCATGGACAATTACATAGCCGTTTATTTCCTCTTAGCCATCCAAAGGAGAATTCTTGTTATAGTAAATACTTCTTGCTGAAACTATATAAATATTTCAGGATCAGTCAAACGTTCTGTGACTAGGCTAAAAGAAAAATAAACACCTGGATTTCTAAAATCCACCCAACTGGATTCTGGGACATGTTTTCATTGCCAAGTGTTATGATCTGTGTCCTCTGGCTTTAGGACCTGTTGCAAGTTCTAATTATCATTTCTTTTGTTAATTGCCTGTGATGCATTTGGCCAATGCATACCATTTGGAGCCTAAAAATCTTACCTGCAGATATCATTCCATACATCAAATCATTCAATATTTCATCCTAACAGAAGGAACAGTCTTGTCTAACTACAGACTATGCTCTCTGAACATCCTTCTGATATTGATTAGCAAACTATCAGTGGTGGTATTATGGATTAATGTCCTGAGGTTTAACTTCATCTTTTCTTGTCAAATGGGGAAACTGAGAAAGAGAAAAGCAGCCCCTAACACCCGAGAACTGATTTGAAGTTTCTAGACTGGTGTTGTCAGGAGGTGCTCTAACATTTGCGACTAGGCCACAAAGCTAAACAATCTCACAGAGCACTAACATCAGACAACAATAACATATGTGACTGTGGTGAAATGAAACATAAGAAACAAGACTACTTCATAAGGTAACTGTGCAAAAGCACCAAAAGACAACATTCCCCTTTTCCAGCCAATACTAGTGGTTGCTGCTTCCTTACTGCTTGCAGTTCTAGGCATAGGTAATTCTTTTCTTCTACAATAGCTAAGATTTATTAAGGTGCCCAATAATAGGATTGCTCCTACTTCCTAACAACATCCAATCCAAAGCAGATTCTACTTTGTCCAAGTCCTATAAATCCTTCCTAAAACCTTATTATTGAGATATTACAGAATTACCCATGGTATGCATTCTCTTGTTACAATGAACAGTAAATACAACTTTGAACAAACGCACAAGTGTGTTCTTGGTGATTTTTAGCTTGTGGCTACAGGCATAAACATCTCTTTACTTGTTTCACATACCCCCTTACCCCCAGATTGTGAACTTCTTTAGGACATAACCTAGAACTTACTTATATTTTTATTCCCAATACCAGTGCTGGATGGATGTATGAGGGATGGCTACATAGGTGGAAAGGTTGGATGGGGGTGTGTGAATGAATGGATGGAAAAATGTAAAAGAGGAAGGAGAGAGGAAGAAAGAGAAGCAGAATAGGGGAAAGGAAGAAAATGAGGGGAAAAAGGGAGGGAGAGGACATACACAAGATTTTCCTGTGCTGTTGCTTTACTCAAACACATACTTATCTTTCTTTATACGCTGCCTAATTTCCGACCAGATCCATAGTCACTAGATGTCTGCTAAGGTGACATTTTATTTCAAAGGCACTCTTGACTTATTTACTCCAATTTTCTGCCCTCATGCTTTTTATTTCTATTTTTCCTCACAGGATCATGGTTTTTCTTACTACTTATCAGCAGAAGCCCTCTTAGTTTCTTCCTCCAAACCCCAGCCTCTTCCCCAAGCTGCAATTCAAAATTTCTAGTTGTACCACATAACAGCACTTAAGAAGAGGGAAATTTAAATATTTTTTTCAATTATAGTTCTGGATGCGACAGACATATCCACTTTTGTCTTTCTTTGCTCTTGTTGGTTTTTATTATGCCATTTAAAAAGTAAAAGTTATATTTACTGCTTCCACAATTAAAAATGGCTTTATCATCAAAATCTAAAAGTGAACAACTAAGTCCATTTCTTAAACATATTTACCAACAAATGTATAAGAATTAGACCTTTATTAGAGTTTACTGCATTATTTTCAGGATCTTGTGCCTTCCTCTCCCTGCACCAGTGTCTTTTCAGTGAGAGTGTAGTGCTTCGTTATTGGTCCTTTAAGAGTAGCTGAGTTGATTCCTTTCAGCCCTGCTTCCAAGGAAGAGAGCCAGGGAGGAAGACACAGCTTGTGGGTGGCCCTAATTCTTCCACACAAGTCCTTCTTTTCTGGATGAGAATTACTCCAAGCTCATAGCTTCTGCTAGTCACTGAAAGCGAATTATCCAGGTCCAACAGAGATAAGGCTATGTTAACCAGTTAGACAGTGTTAACCAGTTCTAAGAGATTTTAATAGTGTTCTGATAATCCTCTCATTTCAAATTTTATTAGAAGCTGATATTTAACACCAGATGTTCTAAATCTATTCTTGTTGCAGAATAAAACACTTCCTTCTAAAAAAAGTATAGGTATGGTCAGTCATTAAAATATAGGAATGGCTTCTTGAAATTAAGCCAGCATCTTTCAAAATGACTGTTGTAGAACTATGTTACATTTGTAAGTGATAATGCACACTGTGTCATGATGATTTTACAAACACAGTAAAATCCTTTTCTCTTCCATGTTTTATTATTCAAAAATTAAACAGTGGTAATTACAAAAATGCATAATTTACAAAGCCCTATTTTTGTTCTTGAATTTATGCATATAAGCACCACACACATTTGAAAGACTAAAATTATATAAGGGCATGAATTGATTTGAAAGGATAAGCCTGGAAAAATATCTATATCAATGAAGTTATAAGTTTACATAAATATAAGAAAAAATAAATTTTAAAATATTTTCTCTATGGTATTCATGAACTTTTCAGCAAATTAAAACTGTAACAAACTGTCTTAGGGTTTTTATAACAAGTATTAGCAGATCAAAAATTCCATTGAATTCTAAAATGCAGTCTTTGTTGCATTCAAAATGCTGAATAATCATCTGTAGAAGCACTGTGGGTAATCAATAGGAGGAGGTTTCAGTAGAAATAAATCCTGACTGTAGCAGAATCCAACCTCTGTGTTCCTGATACTTTTCTGTCCAGCTGCATTTTCTTTGGCTGCACAGAGAGTGAGGACAGAAAGTTATCCAGAAGGGTGCAAGGAGAGTCTCTGTTGACCCAGCAGCAATGCCACAAATGTCCTTGGGTATAAATTTTTTCCAAGTAGGTACTCTCCTAAGGCACCATCATCTTTATTGAACCACCTCTTAATGCCTATCACCAAAAGGTTGTTAAATTGTCTTTCCAGGACAGCACAAACCTGTGTGTTCTGCACAGGGATCTAGAGTGCCAGGGCACTGAAACAGAAGGTGTTGTCTTAGGATATATGTGTACCATTAATGCCATTCTCTATGAGTTTGTTTGCATATTCTTGAATACCAATCAGTAAGATCCAATGAATAACTCAATCATTGCTCCAAACAAGTACATCTTTTAAAATTTGTTTTATTTCATTCCAGCTTTGGTCTTTTTCTTTCCACCTCTTCTCGGTCACAATTTAACCTTTGCAGGTGTTACAGTTCCTGACCCAAAAGAGTGGGTCCTTTGCTCTCTAGGGAAAGAATTCACCAGAGAGCACTAGGTTTAGTTGAGCGAGGCAAGGCTTTATCAGGGACTCACGTATGAGGGTGCCAGTGCTGGAAAGGAGAATTTAGCCTGGCCCCAAGATAGGAATTAGGAAGAGATATTTAGTGGGTAGGTTCATAAGGTGGGGAGGAGGAGAGCAGTATCACAAATTGTTCTGGAATGGGCTGTGCCTGGGCATACACGGACAGAGTACATTCCAACTGCACATGGGGGTTCTCGGTCTTCTCCCACCAGGAAACTGTGAGATAGTAATTAAGATCTAACATTTTAGTCTAGCAGAGCACCTATGATCAGTGTGGTAGGCCAAACTGAGCAAGCCTCCCAGTCCATTATTTAGTCCACCTGCTCTAACAGGACTTGGGGAAACTCTTAACCTACTGGCTCCAAATTCCGTTTACCTAGGCTTTCTTATATAATTCCACGCTGGAAACTGTTTCTGTGAAAACTCTCAACCATTTTCAGTTGCCCTTGAAGAGCTGTCTTTGCCAAGTGATCCAGCATCCAACCATCAACAAAGCAGTCCATGAAGTAGCTGCAGTACTGCAGAGCGCCAGGTTGGGGAGCCACTCATTGCGGATCCACTTATGGTTCATATGCCTGTTATGTGAAGGTTGTTACTGACTTAGGAGGGATTCAGGCACTCGTCAGGGACATGATTCTTGAATCACTAGCCTTAGTTTCAGCCTGTGCAGAGGGTTACTGATGCAGATATCATGTTGCATCTCGGTTTTTGACAGGGAGGACATGCTAGCCTGGCTTTTCACATTCGCTTAGCCATCAGCAACATACCAGGTAGGCATCTTAACCCAGAACTCTAGCCAAATAACAGGTAATCCATCTAATTATACAAAAGGTAAACCTTATCTCTGGGCTTTCTTGATCAACTAATGCTTTTTTTTTGAAGCTTAGGAGTGCATTCAACCTGTCCTCACAATTTGCTGAGTCCCAAGGCACCTTGAAATACTGTCTCTAAAACACCAGCGTATTCCAAAGACTCTTGCTGGCACGTTGAGTCCTGCCCTTTTCTTTCTTGCCAAACAGGTGGCAAATAGACTTGATGCCCCTTTTCTCTGAGGTTCCAGATCTGGAGCATCTCTGCTTTCCTCAAAGTCAAGTTTATTGTTTTCAATTTATTGCTGAGGTGCTGCACAGAGGTGGCTTCATGCTGTGCTTCAAGGGGGTATTTTTCTAGAGTAGTTATTCTCTCTACCATGTATTCCTTTTGGGCCATGACTTCACTACCTTCTTGTTACAATGTTATATTTATTTCTTCAGACTTGATGAGATGTTTTCTAGCAGTTGCCTGATCTTCCAGCTCTGACATCAAGCTGGGAGGACAGCCAGACATTCTTTTATCTGGCTCTGTTCTGTAGACTGTCAGTGATTTCCTGGAGCTCCATTACTTTAACAAGGTCTTCCATATATCTTTTTTAAATATTTTATTTTACATAATTCTTACATCATTTTTCATTTTTGCACAGTGTATGCACTTTCATTTTGGTTATATTCCCCATACAATTGCATCCCCCCTTATTTTGATCCTAATCCCTCCTCTCCTCCCCACCTCCTCTGGTTTATAGTTGTATGTTGATTTTGATTTTTTCTTTATTATAATTAATCTTATTCCTGGTCCCTTATTTAGGTTTTCTAAACTCCTACTATGAGTGAGACCATCTGGTATTTTTCTTTTTCTTTCTGGCTCATTTCACTGAGCATGATCCCTTCCAGCTCCATCCATGTTGCTGCAAATTGCATGAGTTTATCTTTTTTGATTGCTGAGTAATATTCCATTGTGTATATGTACCACATCTTCTTGATCCAGTTATCTATTTTTGGGCATTGGGGTTGTTTCCATAGCTTAGCTATTGTAAACAGTGCTGCTATAAACATAGGGATGCAGGTGCCCTTTGGAATTAATGTTTCTGTGTCCTTTGGGTAAACACCTAGGAGTGGAATTGCTGGATCACATGGAAGCTCTATCCCGAGTAGGTCAAGAAATCTCCACACAGCTCTCCATAGTGGTTGGACCAGCTTGCACTCCCACCAGCAATGCAGGAGAGTTCCTTTTTCTCCACAACCTCACCAACATTTGTTATTGCTAGTTTTTTTAATATATGCCATTCTCACTGGTGTAAGATGGTATCTCATTGTAGTTTTGATTTGCATTTCCCTGATTACAAGTGATGTTGAACATTTTTTCATATGCCTGTTGGCCATTTGCATTTCCTCTTTGGAGAAGTTTCTTTTTAGCTCTTTTCCCCGTTTTTTGACTGGATTATTTCCTTTGTTTTTGTTGAGTCCATCAGCTCTCTGTAGATTTTTGTGATCAGTCCTTTATCTTAAAAAGCTGGCTCAAAGTAAAAAAAAAAAAGCCAAAAAAAAAAAAGCCATCATAAGATCTTTTTCCATTCACATTTGGTGTATTTTCTTGCGCATGGTTTATGTCAAGCATCCCAATTGTTAGTGTGTTTTGTTCTGATTATTCTATGAGCATGTCAATAGAGGCACACAAAGCTACAAAAATAAAACAAATAACTCAGTCAAAAAATGGGCAGAAGGAGGGGCCTCCCCGGTGGCGCAGCGGTTGAGCGCTGGGTTGCGAAGCTGCCCGCAGCCTCTCCAGTGCTGGTTCAATCCCCAGCCACGGGCGAGGGTCCCACATGGCTCACAGACCTCTCCTGCCGCCCGCTGTTCCCATCAGCAGTGTATTTCCTCAGTCCGCCTGTTCTGTTCTCCTCTCTGGCTCTGGTGAATCCTCTCACCCTCCCGCGCTTCTGACTGTACCCAGTGCTTGTATAAATAAATAAATAAATCTTTAAAAAAAATGGGCAGATACTTCTGCAAAGAAGACATACAGTCTGTAAACAGGCACATCAAAGAATGCTCACTATCACTTACCATCAAGGAAATGTAAACCAAGACCACAATGACATACCATCTCATACCGGTGAGAATGGCACTTATCAAAAAAACCAGAAATAATAAGTGCTGGCAAGGATGTGGGGGAAAGGGAACCCTCCTACACTGCTGGTGGGAATGTAGACTAGTTCAGCCCTTACCAAAAGCAGTATGGAGGCATCTCAAAACATTGAAAATGGATTGACTCAGTAATTCCACTCTTAGGCATCTACTAAAAAAAATAAAAACACCAATTTGCAAAGAAACCTGTACTTCTGTGTTCATAGCGGCTCTATTTATTGTACAATAGCTAAATTATGGAAACACCCTAAGTGGCCCCAAACAGATGAGTGGATCAAGATGTGGTATAGGGCCTCCCCTGGTGGTGCAGCGGTTGAGCGCTGGGTTGAGCGGCTACCCGCAGCCTCTGAAGCGCCAGTTTGATCCCCGGCCACCAGCGAGGGTCCCATAAAAAAAAAAAAAAGATGTGGTATATATACACAATGGAATATTATTCAGAGATCAAAAAAGATAAACTCATGCCATTCACCGTAACGTGGATGGAGCTGAAAGGGATAATGCTAAGAAAAATAAGTCAGAAGGAGAAAGATGAATACTAGATGGTGTCACTAATATGTGGAATATAGAATAACTAAACTAAGAGTCAGATAAAGACAAACTTAAAAACTCAACTCTTGAAAGCTGACTATAGAACTGAAGCATCCAGAAGTGGGGAGGGGTGGCGGAGAATTAAGAATAAAGAGAGAAAGAAGCATGATGGACTGTGGGTGATTTGGTGGTGGGTACACCTGATGGGGATATCCAAATATTACCTCAATTAAAAATAAATAAAAATTTAAAAGTATGAGTCAAGAATTCTATATTTGGAAAAACTAATCTTTAAAAATGAGGAAGGGCCTCCCCTGGTGGCGCAGCGGTTGAGCTCTGGGTTGTGAGGCTGCCCGCAGCCTCTGCAGCTCCAGTTCGATCCCCAGCCACCGGTGAGGGTCCCACAAAAAAAAAAATGAGGAAAACATTAAAATATATCTCCATAAATGAAAGCTGAGGGGGTATACAGCCATTAGACTTTCCCAACAAGAAGTGCTAAAGGGCGAGGTTGAGTTAAAGGATGAGTTGAGAGGATGCTAAAGAGAAACTCAAGATTTTATGAAGTTATAAATATTTCTATTAAAGGAAAATGGGCAATTCCGAGAATAAGAGAATAGCTAAGCGAACTGTGGGCCATCTACAAGAAAGAAAACTAATGTAGACTTTAAAATAAAATGCAAAACTGTGGAAAATACTTATAAAATGTGAAATTTAAAAATTTTTGGATGTTTAAAATTTTTGTGTGATTGAAACTCCCAGGTGATATAAGGAAAGAAAGATAAATATTCCCAGACCCTTGGAAACATCTGTGAGTTAAACTATAAAATCAATATACAGCATCTCAAATGAGTAAATCACCTTGAAGAAATATGGCTTCCAGACTGGCAGTAACTTGGCTGATGTTTTTGACATATCTAAAAATGAAGGTGTCATACTCTGATTTCTCTTCGGATCATATAAATCTTTCACTTTTTTAAAAACGAAGGTGTCAGTGACTCATGGAAGCATAGAAAAGGGAGAATCTGTGACTGCCAACATGAACAGAACAGACTGGTGTGCCTTAGTTTCTGTCTCTAAAATGGGGTTAATGGCAGTATCTATTTTAGTTATTGTATAAAATAACACTTAGTATGGAGTAAGATCTATGTATCATGAAAGGAGAGAAAGTGGTGGTCAAGCCAACATAATCTGTCACAGTACTATTTCTCATTACCAACCAGCATCCTGGTTTCCATACATCTGTTTCTCTTGAAGTAATGGGCATGAGTCAGCCTCCTTAGTTCCACCAATTCTGGGTCACAGAGGAGATCAAGCGTCTGAGGCTGCAGGACTGAAGGCCCAGCCTGGACTGAGATAGAAAGCAGCTGGGTAATGCCATCCAGCAATGTCTCTTATAGCCAATTAGTTACTTGTCTTGGTGACACCCTACCTTTGGCATTCCTAATCTATTCATCTTTCTAATTTATGGAGGGAGAGGAGAGAGAAGGCAGTTTAAAAAATAGAAAAAAAAATATTAACAGGTGTTTCTGTGTGTGAAAAAATTAAGGGTGATTTGTTTTACTCTTCTATACGTTACAAGTTTCCTTTAATGAGCTACTTTAATATTTTAAAAGACATTTTGAAATGAAGGTAAGGTGAACGAAAAGATAGTGGCCTGGAGGGGGACAAGGGTGGAGAAACCCCTTTTGAGGCCACAGGCTGAGACAAAGCATCAGCGAGTTACAGAGCAGGGATGCTACAGGGCTACTTTCCCCCAAAGGAAGCAGCTTCCCCAGGCAAGATGTTTTTTCTCCGCCCCCGCACCCCCCCACCCCCACCCTGGACCTCGAAGTGGCTAGTTATTGGCCAGCCGCGCATTTACGCAGCTAGTGACTGCAATGGAAACTATTTGCTTGACTATTCTAAAAGTATCCGTCTATGTGGCCCTTGAACCTTAAAGTCCTAGACCTGAGTTCTCGAACATTCTGTCCTTCATCATCAGCATTACCAAATATTTGCTAGTCAACTCCTAGGTGTCTGTCTTTATGCTAATTTGGGCGGCGGGTAGCATGGGGGTTGGAACGAGGGGACATAAGAGGAGAGACTAAGTTTCGAGAAAAGATAAATGAAAATGTAAAATCGCTGTGGTCTAGGTGAGGTGACTCAGAGTTGGAAAATGTGAAGGGTCAATCGGTCAAGTTCTCTTACCGCCCACAGAAAGGCGAGCTTTGCGAGGAGCGCGGGGTTTGCATTGGTGGAGATATGGGGGTGGGGGCCTGGGTCAGCAAACGCTGGAACAAAGGCCCTGGGGCCGGACGCCGGGGAGGACGGGCAGGGAAGCGGCAGGTTCTCGCGCGGGCGGTACCCGCCGGAGTCTTTTTCAGTCTCCCCTTCTCTCCTCACGCCCCCACCTCTTTCCCGCCGGCTCAGTCTTTGTCGCCTCAGCCCAGTGACCTACGCGCCCCCGGCCGGCCGCGCTCTCCCAAGCGGTTATACAACCTCCTCCAGCTCCCGCGGGGCCAGGCTCGCTCAGGCGCGGCCGCCCGGGGCGCTCGCTTCCTCAACTTGCCCAGAACCGCCTGGCCCAGAGGGAAGACTGGCCAGTTTCTGAGGAAAAAAGGACCCCGGGGAGTCCTCTCTGTTTGGGTGGGAGTGAAGTGTTTCGTCCGAACTGTTGAGTCAAAAGTAGACATGCTCCCTGACCTGCCACCCCCAAAACACAAACGCGCCTCTTTCCCTTTAGGGCTGAAGCGCCCTCGGTTCCTAAAACTAGCGGGGTTGGCGGACGCCGCGGCCTCTACGTCCTGCGCGCGCAGCAAGCGGGGAAAACTGTAAGCGCGTTGCGCGGCGTTTGGAAAACACGCCTGGAGGAAGCACACGTTCAAGGGGCGCCGCGTTCTCGGGCGCGGGGGGCTGGGCGCGGGCGGGTGGGCGCCGTGGGCCCCCGGGGCGCCCAGCGCAGCTGCCAGGACCCGGGCGGCCTGGGGCCCGCCCCACGCCCGCGTCTCGCGCAAGGTGGAGGCGGTGCCGCGGACGTGACCTGCCGCCAGTGGCAACGCGGAAGGCTCCGGGCCGCGGCGGCTCCAGGGGTCGCGCGGAGGCTGTAGCCGCCCCACGCGGAGACCCGACGGGCGTAAGGGCGCGGGGAGAGGCGTCCGGGCGCAGGTTGGGGCCTCGGGCTGCGGAGCGGAGCGCTCGCGGGCGGGGGAAGCTCCGGAAGCCGCGGTTGCCTGGACGGCGGGCCCAGGCCTGAGTATTGGAAGGCCGCAGCCGGGCCGGGTTCTCGGGCTTTCTGCTGCCGGTAGAGCTGCGCTGGCGCCTCCTTCCTTGGAGGACCGAGGGCCCTGGTCGTCCTGAGCTTATTTCTCTAGAGCGGCTGGAGACGTGGCGCCATGAGGAGCCGCAGTAACTCAGGGGTCCGACTGGACAGCTACGCCAGGCTAGTGCACCAGACCATCCTGTGCCATCAAGTAAGTGAAGGGGTGTCACCTGTTACCGATGAGAGGCAGTCAAGGGGTGTCGCCTGTAACAATCGAGGACATGCGTTGTGATGGCTTAGACGGAGGCCCTGGGTGAATGGGTGACCGCGCGTGTGCACGTGTGTGTGTGTGTGTGTGTGTGTACGTACGTACACACACGTACCAGACTCCGGCACCCTCAGCCCCAAGCCGGAGCCTCGAGGCCATTTCCTGTATCCACCCTCTCCCCCAACATTTGGGCCCCAGGGACAGAATTGGAAGAGGTGTTCAAACTTCCTTACTGCCTTTGACACCCCCACCTAGGTTTGGGCATCATCTCCTTCCCCTCCTGCCAATGAAGAGAGAGAGGGACATTTGCCCCTCTGAAGAGTAGACTGCTGTGAACACCTGTACTGTTCATTTCATTTTTTTTTTTTGTATTTCTTTCATTTTGGTTTTACGTTGGTAGTTCATTCTTTCTAACTGGAGAGTTAAAACACCACCTTTCTTTTGATAATCCCCACATTTGCTAGGACTTCCATTAGCTCTTTCCCATCATTCAATGTAGCATTTGTGTGCATTTGGTCAGAAGAAGAGGAAGTTATAAAACAGCATTGGGGAAGTCAAAGACTAAAGTCCTAAGTAACCCATTTGATAGATTGTGTTTCCTAATATTAACACCCTACCTCCCTGTCCTCTTTTTCTTGGCTTTGCAGAATCCAGTGACTGGTTTGCTTCCAGCTAGCTATGATCAGAAAGATGCCTGGGTCCGGGATAATGTGTACAGCATCTTGGCTGTGTGGGGTTTGGGCCTGGCCTATCGGAAGAATGCCGACCGCGATGAGGATAAGGCAAAGGCCTATGAATTGGAGCAGGTACTAAGAATAACAATCTAAAGAGATGAGAATAGTGGGGCTAAAGGGGGTGGAAATATAGACCATCTGAGCTAAGAGAACTGTATTTTGCTTTTCCCCACCTTCCTGAAATTACATTTCAAACAGCTTTACTGTATTGTGCCCAGTTTGTTTTTGGTTTTGTTTTTTTTTTTTTTTTTTTTCCAGTGGAAACTTGAAACTTGCTGATTCAGGGGAAGAGGGCACAGTCTGTTCTGGTACAGTGGGAAATCCTCCTTGGGATCTTTCCTAAAATCTATAACCCTCCTTCTGAGTAAAAGTATTTTGCAGTTTCTAGCATATTTATTCTCATTGAAATGAATGTAGAGGCAGGTATTTACCATTTTACTTTGCTTTTTAAAATGATAGGTAGTATTTGTATGAGGGTAACTCACACAGATTAGCTCACCTTCCCAACTAGGTAGAAGAACACACTGTTTATTTCTTGATTTTTATACTGCTTTCGAGTCTGTGTGTCTCCCCTCCCCCAAAGGGGGACAAAATAAGGTCAGAGTCAGCAGAGGCCTTTAAGCCAAACTTTTAAGGGCCTTCTCTCTGTAAAGAAGCATCTTTATAGAACTGTCTGGACACAGGATGCTGTGTCCTCTTGAATTACCAAGAAAATAATCTTTGAGGCTACATAGGACTCTTAATGTTGAAATACTCTGCTGTCAGTTGAAAAGTGTATGTGGGTTTTCATTAGTGTGAAAGAGTCTTTCTGCGCCCACTATTTTCTTAGTAGTTGCTTTCAGTTTTTCTTAGGCAATTTGAGCTCCAGTCTTCCTCTACAAATCAGAATATTGAGACGTGGTTATTTTTAAAGGCACCAACATATTTCGGGGCTGCAGTCCTTGCAATAAAGAAGTTTTGATGTGTTCTCTGCAACTGCAGACATTTGTTATTCCTTCAAGCCATTATTGACCGGTACTTAGGTCCACTAGGAAAAAAAATGATGAGTTTTTGCTTTAGCTCAGGAAGTATGGATCAATATTTTTATGACTTATAGAAATAATATATATAGTTATATGATCTGATATAGTCAGTGCACAGATATCTAGACCCATACCCTCAAACAGAGTAGGTGAGAGGAGGATGTCACTTGGTTTGGTTAGAAGCCGTGGTGTATGAGTAGACATGCATAATTAATGCCAGCTAGTACACCTGGATAACAAAATGACAAGTTTGGGGGAACACAGAATATAGATACTTGCCCACATTCCTACCTCCCCATGCTTTTATTAAGTTTATTCTGACTTGGAAATTGCAACTTGAGAACAGAATGACTGCCAGTGGCCATTCCAGGAGCACGAAAGTGGATGGCAGTCAGAAATTCCCTACCGGGTCCATGATTTCCCAGACTTGATGTTTAAGTTAAAGAAAATGTAGATGGGAGTAGCAGAGCTAGATGGTAATGAGAGTTGAAAGGATGTGATAGCAACCTGTGAGTATGTGGTGACATGTAGAAGATAACCCAGAACTGAATAAAGTCTCCCCACAGAGTGAGGTGGTTTTGTTAAATGCTTTCTGTAACAAGGTGTTTTAAAGGACAGTTGCTTTCATTAGGATCAGAGTAATGATAGAGATTTTCTTGTAGGCATTGCACTCAGTCTCATTACTTTATCCTAAATACTTCATCCTCTAAAAGGTGATAAAAGGTGTGCTACCTCTGTTCTTTTTCCCCTCCCTTCCCCCTTCCCCTCCTCTTTTCTCTCCTCTCACTTTTTCCCTTGTTATGTAAGTGAAGGGGATCATTTGTAGACAAAAATGACTTAAGGGAACTCTCCCAAGGAAACACTTTATTTTTTCCTCAGTAAAAGGCTTTCTAAACAGAACATAATTTAACACTTAGCCTTATCATGCCTATTGCTTGTAGTCTCACTTGAATATTTTGAAGGAGCTACAGAATGAAGTGGCTCCTAGGTAGGTTAGTTGTCAGGGTTGTCCTGAAACCACCACTGAGGCAGCATTGCTTGGAGTAACCTGGTTGGATTCCTTTTGGATTGTGGAACAAAAAGCACAGTAAAATGGATGAGCTGTGTTCTTACAAAATATGTTGCCTACCCATGCCACAGTGATGCGTCCTTCTAGAATCCTGACCATACCATATTATAATAATTATTATTACTATATTATACCAACTAGTATAGTATATTATTACTAATTAGAATTTTAGATTGTTATGATTCGAAAACTAACTACTTTAGAAATTGCCAACTCCTAGTAAGAGAAATAATGATGACCTGAGATTGAGTACGTTAGTATATTTTTATTTTCATGGAAGAGGAATTGAGTTGCACTAACAATTCATCTTGTATAGATTCTGAATTGAAGTTCACTTTATTCTTTAGTGGAAATATCCAGATAAATATTTCTGTGGATTCTTAAAAATAAATCTTGCCTACTTTAGAAAAAATAAAAGTGATAATGTTGGCCTTTCTAAGCCATAGGATGTATTTTATATCCTTATCATTTTATATTTTTGAGCTGACTTGTCCCTTTTTGTCTGGGCAGAATTTCCTCTAATAGTTGCCTTATTTTTATATAAAACAGTTAGCGCTCAGGTTTTTTTTTTTTTTTTAACTTGGAGGTGTCATAAACTGCAGCTTTTGATTCCACTTTTAGCTACAATCTGCTCTTCTGTGTACCTATAAAGTAAATGCCATGTAAATAGGAACCCAGGGTAGGGTTACTTGTTCTCAAAAGGTCATGTACCAACTGCAGTTGCTGAGTAAGTGTTCTTGCATCTGGGGAGGTTTATAACAGTCTCATTTCCATTTATTTCTGCAGAGTGTAGTGAAACTAATGAGGGGACTGCTGCACTGCATGATGAGACAGGTATAGTATTGTTCATAACTCCCTCTCTAATGAAAGCACATTGTAATAGTATCTCTATGCTATAGGGAATGGTTATAACATATTTTTTCTTTTTTTTTTTTTTAAAGATTTATTTATTTATTTATACCAGCACTGGGTACAGTCAGAAGCGCTGGAGGGTGAGAGAATTCACCAGATCCAGAGTGGGGAGCAGAGCAGGCAGAAGGACCAAAGTACACTGCTGAGGGGAGCAGCGGGTGGCAGGAGAGGTCTGCGCGCCATGTGGGACCCTCCTCTGGCGGCCGGGGAGCAGCCTGGGATGGAACTAGCGCTGCAGAGGCTGCGGGCAGCTTCGCAACCCAGCGCTCAACCGCTGCGCCACCGGGGAGGCCCAGCATATTTTTTCAATTTCACAAATAGTACATTACTAATTTCAGAAAATTTGTTGAATTGTGCAGAGAAATGTCACCCATGACTTCAGCACTAAGTTACCACTGAATGTTTCCATTCAGTCTCTTTTTTCCTCTACAATGGATTTTTTCATATGCTTCATCACTACTCTACATGCAGTTATGTATATTGAGTAAAATACAGGTCTGTGAGCCTTCATCTGAAACCCTTGGGACCAGATAAATTTTAGAATTCAGAATTTTTCACAATTTAAAATGCTGTATATGTAGCATGTGCTACATATTATGTTATGCCATCAGCAGGTCCAGAACAGCACTCTATCAAAAGCCATTATTCTTTCTATAGAGAAACATATATTTTCACACTAAGTGTAAATAAGGACTACAAATAGGTCCATAACAATCAGGTGTTGTCACCAAATGGACTTTGGGGCAAAAATTAGAGGAAAAATCTTGGGAAGTGTTTCAGGGTTTTTAAAGATTGGAGCTAAGGAATGGGAACTTAGTCTCCTTGCACTAATTTACGTTTTTTTCTGACCTTGAATGAAGTTGAGTGTCCTCTCATCTGTAGACTGAAAATTTGCATTTCCTTTTCTGTGAGGTGTCTTTTCTGATCCTTTGCCTATTTTTCTTTTGGGCTGTCTTTTTCTTACTTGGTTCAGGAGTTCCTGTACATTATGGATATTAATCCTTTGTCACACACTGCAAATCTATTTTAATAGTCTATCGTTTATGTCTTGGGTTTATGATATTTTTTCCATTCAAAAATGTTTTACTTTTATCCTAAGAGATCTTAATGCATGTTGCAGACATTAAATCTGAAATGATTTCCTTGAGATTTTATTAGAAGAAATTGAGGGCCAGCCTGATAAAGTGGCCATCCATAGGCACACAACAAGTAGAAGGAAATCACTTCCAGACTTCTGTGCTCTCTCTTTTGGGCTACCTCATGACCATGATTTCTTCCTGCCAAACCCTCTTGCTATATTTTTGTATTTAAGGTATTTTTATTTTCTACTTTACCAAATAGGTTAATAAAGTCACTAATTTCATGAATCATATTAAAAGATCCAATAGTTACTATCATATATCAGATACACACTTAATCAAATCTGTTTTCTCCATTGCAGGATGTTTCCTTTCTGGCCTCTGTTTCAACTTTTTATATCTTTTTTTTCAGTCACTCCATGTATCTCCAGCTCTTTTCATTACTCCTTCAAAATATATATCCTTTTTTTCCTAATTTACCTCAAAATTCCTACCTCTGTTTCATGACCAAATGTATCTTTTTCATTACTCATTTTTTACAAAGTTGTTCTGACTCAATCACAGGTGGCAAAACAAATATGTAAAAAATGAAAGAGAGGTAATGAGTAGGAAAAGCTGTTTTTTTTAAATTTTTGTCAAGAATTTACTTAGCTTATTAACTCCAATGAATTAATTTTTTTATTTTTTAATTATTTTTTAAATTTTGTATATTTTTATATCATTTTTCATTTTTGCACAATGTATGCGGGGAGGGGTGGGAAAAGCTGGTTTTGACTGGTATTATTTTCCAATTAAATTACTTAAATTAAAAACAGCAGCAGGGCCTCCCCGGTGGCGCAGCGGTTGAGCGCTGAGTTGCGAAGCTGCCCGCGGCCTCTGCGGTGCCGGTTCGATCCCCGGCTGCTCCCCGGCCACCGGAGGAGGGTCCCACATGGCGCGCAGACCTCTCCTGCCGCCCGCTGCTCCCCTCAGCAGTGTACTTCGGTCCTTCTGCCTGCTCTGCTCCCCGCTCTGGCTTTGGTGAATTCTCTCACCCTCCCGCGCTTCTGACTGTACCCAGTGCATGTATAAACAAAACAAACAAACAAACAAACAAATAAATAAATAAATAAAACATGCCTCTATTAAAAAAAATAAAATAAAAACAGCAGCAACATACTGTGTAGTTGTATTAGTGTAGGAAAAAAGAGGTAGCAGTGCATTTTGAACATTGACAATTGCCTGATGACCTAATGCAATAATATGTGTCAGTATGGAAGTATGGTGAGTGGGTTGATTTTTATGCATATACTTCTTTTACTGTTTTTGTTTCAGGTGGATAAAGTAGAATCCTTCAAGTATAGTCAGAGTACCAAGGATAGCCTCCATGCCAAGTATAACACCAAAACTTGTGCTACTGTGGTGGGTGATGACCAGTGGGGACACTTGCAGTTGGATGCTACCTCTGTGTACCTGCTCTTCTTAGCACAAATGACTGCTTCAGGTTAGTACAAGGACAGAAATACCAGCGCCTCTGCCGCGTGAAGCACTTGTTCTGGCACATGTGACTTCTCTAAGGTTTTTAGAAAACCGAAAACAACATACCTGTTTACATTGCTCAAAGATGCCTATTGGAAACATAATATTCTGCAAATTTCATTTTGTATCTTTGAGGCCTAGTTAATATTCTTTTACATTGAGAAACAAGTCTGGGGTACTGAATAATATATTTAAAAGCTAAGAACCAGGAAATCTGTTGTAGATTTTTCTCTAGACAGGTATTTTTCTTTTATTAATCCTCAGTTACCATGAGATTGGAAAGAAGAACTAGGGATTATTGCTTGTTATTATACTGTGCACTGAAAAATTGTGGTTAATACCACCATAAATTGAATTACCTACTTTATACTGCTCTATTATATAAGAATAGCATTATAAGAATATATTATAAGAAAGCATCTAAATTTTATTAAGAGAATTTAGGAATCAGAATTCAAATCTCTTTTTTTAAATTATTGAATAATAAGCCTTTTCAGATGATTTTATTACCTTTAGGTACTTTACCTGAAAAAGGGAAATGTAAGAAATAGCATAATTTCCCTTTATTTCTCCTAAATTGGGGCGAACTATAAATCCAGTTATACTAAGTTTGGAAACTAAACAGGACCTTTGCTAGCTCATCCTGATTAAATAAATGTACTTCTCATAATACCACATTTTTTAGATTTCAATTTCTTTATCTTCCTATCTCGTTATAGTATTCTTTGGTACTAAGGATATTCAGGATGGGAATTCCCCCAGAATATTCTTCCTCTTTTCTTGCATAAATAAATATCTGATAATAATAAAGCCTTTTCCCTCTCCTAGAGCACATAGCCTGGAAACTGAATATCCTTTTCTTGAAATTATAAACTAGCCTGCCACTTACTTCCTCTGTGAATGGTGTATGTTTTGGTTTTATTTATTTAAAAAGAATGACAGTTATAACTCAATTTCTAATATTCCTTTAATGCCAAACCTGGAGTTTTTCTACAAGGCAAACAATATTTAAATCTCTCTTATAGTTTTTCATTTTAAGCTCAGAAAGGAAGCAGAAATACACAGAGGATGTTTTTGAGAGACGTTTGCTTATTCAAGAAATGTTTGTTGAGTCCTGACTTAACGTTTGATTTTCACCCCAATGAGCTGACTCTGATAGGTACTTGGAACAAGTTAGATATTATTTGATCAGGACTTTGAAGAATACGTAGAAATTCACAAGTCAGAAAAGATAAGGGAATAGCATGACTACTATACAGAATTTTTAAAGGCATTGGTCACCAAGGTAAGACTAAACTTCTATGGTTAGAGGGTAAGATAAATCTGGAAAAACAGAAAAAGATGAAGCTAGAAAGTTAGGACTAGCTGTTAAGGACTCGTGTACCTTACTAAATAGTTTGGAGTTAAGTATATAGTTAGCAGACAGCCACTCAAGGTAGATAATCAAGAAAGTTTCAGATGATTCATTCTAGTAGCAGGAGGATAGATTGGGGGGTGGAAATTAAAATGGAAGACTAGATAGGTTACTGAAATACTTTAGGTAAGAAATGATGTTGAGCTTATGTAAGGCACTTGCCTTAAGGATGAAAAGGATAGATGTGAGAGATAATCTTCATGGAAAATTTAGCAATTCTCTGCACATTTTTGAAATCTTAAATATCTTAACTTTGGTTAAAAGGGAGGCTTTAGACAAAAGCTGACTGTAAATTATGGTATGTTAGCATGGCGAGCTCCATGTATCCTTTCCCAACAAACAGGAGGCTGACCCATATGGCACAGCAGACCTTTCCTGTCTTGCCCTCTGCTCCCCTCATCAGTGTATTTCAGTTGATTTTCCTGTTCTGTTCCCCACTCTGTCTCTGGTGAATCTCTTGATCCCCCTGCCCTTCCCACCCCATGCCTTTGGCCTATATCCCAGTTCTAGTATACATACATAAATAAAATGAATCTTTTTAAAAAAATAATCATAAATGGTAAAAATCGATTTAAAAGACTAACTGAGGAGATCACAATGGACTATGGTTGAGGACTATGGGTGCTTTGGTGGTGGGAAAACTGTAGTGACCACACTTGAGAGAAATCCCATATTGTGAAAAAACAAACAAGGGTATAAAATAATGATATGTCATTAATAAAAATAAAAATTAAAAAAAGAAAATAATATCTGAAAAAACATTTTGGATGGTGTGAGTCTCATAGTAAGTGATCAATTAACTATTAACAATAAAAATATAAGACCAACCACTTACAGTCACCAAAAATTGTTCTTAAGGGCATGTAGAAAGTGGAAAAACATTTATTCCAGGAAATTTAAATCTTGGTTAAAAACAAGTGTGAGTGTGGTGTTTGGGCCATAACCTATTTCCTTGCCCCAAGCTCAACATGACAGATGCGCCATTTGAGGTGGGTACAGCCAAGAGTACAAGACGCCCTCTTCTCCCTAGCGTCTATTCTAGGACTATAATATCTCCCTGAGATAGGCAGGTTGCCAGCATTTCTCATCCTCTACAGCTCTGAATTGCAGAAGTTCTTGTTTAGATAGGAATAGCTAAGAGGTCTGGAACTCCCTTCCTACCCTCCAGTTTTACTTTTGGCATGGAAGTTTAATGCCAGGCAGAGCAGGTCAAGAATTGTAGGGCCCAACTGCACCTGCCCCACGTTGCTAGTATTATGAGGTTTCACATTGGGAGAGGCAGGGTGAGAAGACTGAAGCTACTATTCTACCCAGCATCCTGTTTGTAAAGCAGGGAGTCTCAGTGCTGGAGAAGTGACCACAACTCACCCTGGAGCATTCACACAGAAATGTTTGCTTAGGTCAGAGGCAGGTCATAAGATCAGAAAGCTCCATAAGTCTTCCCAAAAGTACTGACTTTAATTGGAACAGAGTATGGAAAAGTGCAACCCTAAGGATACTGCACTCTCAAAAACAATGCTCATTTTTTGCTCTAAGCAATTAAGAGGAGGCTGAAGCTCAATAAAAACAATCTAAACCATAGACTAACCAGGAATGTTAACAGAACCAAGGAAAGAGAGAGCTAAAAAGACACTCCTTCGAGTTAGCAAAAGTGTCAAAGATTATCCTCAAACACAACCTGAAATGGAACTTGAATTTAATTCAATGAGACTGTGGAACAATTAATGCATTGTATAAAATCATAGAGCAATCAGCTGGCAATTAGTGGAGATTAAGAGCTGGGTATGATACAAACAGAGGCAAATACTTAATAGATGATGGAAAGAGACAGTGCCTAAAACGAAAACCACTGACTTCCTGGAGTGACAGTGTGCATGACCAAGGCTATAGCCTCTGAGGAACCAAGTCAGAGGTTGTATACTGTGGGGAAAATAGATTTCACTGAAATAGTACAGCCACGTCCTTAAACAAGTAATCAAAATCAAGTCCCAGAGAGGACGATATCAGTATCTATAAAGTTCCTACAGCATATTATCTAAAATAACCAGTTTCCAACAAAAATTTACAAGACATGCAAATAAACAGGAAAATCTGAGCCAACACGCACAAAAAAGGCAGGTAACAAAAACTGCCGTTGACAGGAAGCATTTGTTGAATTTAGAAACAAACATTTCAAAACAGTTACTATAAAATACCAAAAAAATCTAAAGACCATCATGTTTAAAGAAGAAATATATGATAAAAGTATTTCATGTTTTTTTTTTATTTCCAGTGTTTTATTTTTTATTTATTTTTATTTATTTTTGTTTTTTTAAATAATAAATTTTATTTTTATATTCCCCATACAATTGCAGCCCCCCCATTCTGACCCCAATCCCTCCCCTCCCGCCCCTGCCCCCCTACAAGTGTCTCAGGTTCATAGTTTTTTGTTTATTTTGATTTTCACTTTCTTATAGTTATTCATTTTCCTGGTCCCTTATTTAAGTTTTCTAGATTCCTGCTATGAGTGAGACCATCCGGTATTTTTCTTTTTCTTTTTGGCTTATTTCGCTGAGCATGATCCCTTCCAGCGCCATCCATGTTGCTGCAAATTGCATGAGTTTATCTTTTTTGAATGCTGAGTAATATTCCATGGTATATATGTACCACATCTTCTTGATCCAGTCATCTATTTTTGGGCATTTGGGTTGTTTCCAAAGCTTAGCTATTGTAAACAGTGCTGCTATAAACATAGGGGTGCAGGTGCTCTTTGGAATTGATGTTTCTGTGTCCTTTGGGTAAATACCTAGGAGTGGAATTGCTGGATCATATGGAAGCTCTATGTTTAGTAGGTCCAGAAATCTCCACACAGCTCTCCATAATGGTTGGACCAGTTTGCACTACCACCAACAGTGCAGAAGAGTTCCTTTTTCTCCACACCCTCGCCAACATTTGTTGTTGCTAGTTTTTTTAATATGTGCCATTCTCACTGGTGTAAGATGGTATCTCATGGTAGTTTTGATTTGCATTTCCCTGATGACAAGTGATGTTGAACATTTTTTCATATGCCTGTTGGCCATTTGCATTTCCTCTTCAGAGAAGTTTCTTTTTAGCTCTTCTGCCCATTTTTTGACTGGATTATTTTCTTTGTTGTTGTTGAGTCTCATCAGCTCTTTACAGATTTTTGTGATCAGTCCTTTATCATTAGTGTTGTGTGCAAAAATGTTCTCCCAGTTGGTGGGGTTTCTCTTTGTTTTTGTTATTGTCTCTTTTGCTGTGCAGAAGCTCTTTAATTTGATGTAGTCCCAGCTGTTTATCTTTGCCTTCACTATCACTGCTTTGGGTGATGTGTCTGTAAAGATGTCTTTGATGTGCAAATCACGTAGTGTTTCGCCTATATTTCCTTCTATATATTTTATGGTTTCAGGTCTTATGTCTAGTTCTTTAATCCATTTTGAGTTGATTTTTGTGTATGGTGTGAGGTAGTGGTCAAGCTTCATTCTTTTGCATGTAGCGACCCAGTTTTCCCAGCACCATTTATTGGACAAACTTTCTTTGCTCCAATGCATAGTCTTTGCTCCTTTGTCAAAGATTAGTTGACCATAAATCTGTGGGTTTATTTCTGGATTTTCTATTCGATTCCATTGGTCTGTATGTCTGTTCTTGTTCCAATACCATGCAGTTTTGATGATTATGGCTTTGTAGTATAGTTTGAAGTCTGGGAGTGTGATGCCTCCATTCCATTCTTTTTTTTTCAGGAGAGCTTTGGCTATTCGGGTTTTTTTGTGATTCCATATGAACTTCATCAATAATTGTTCTATTTCTTTGAAGAATGTCATTGAAATTTTGATTGGAATAGCATTGAATCTGTATATTGCTTTTGGAAGGATGGCCGTTTTAATAATGTTTATTCTTCCAATCCATGAGCAGGGGATGTCTTTCCATTTCTTTGTGTCTTCTTCTATTTCTTTTAACAGTGTTTTATAGTTTTCTTTGTGTAGGTCCTTTACCTCTTTTGTTAGATTTATTCCCAAATATTTGATTTTTTTTGTTTCAATAAAAAAAGGGATGGTTTTTTTGATTTCTTCTTCTTCAGATTTATTGTTTGTGTATAGGAAGGCTACTGACTTTTGCGTGTTGATTTTGTATCCTGCCACTTTACTGAACTGATTGATGAGTTGAATTAGTTTTTCTGTGGAGTTTTTGGGGTTCTCTATGTATATTATCATATCATCTGCAAATAGTGATAGTTTGACTTCTTCTTTTCCTATTTGGATTCCTTGGATGTCTTTCTCTTGTCTTATTGCCCTGGCTAGGACTTCCAGTATTATATTGAAAAGCAGTGGTGAGAGTGGACATCCTTGTCTTGTTCCAGATCTTAATGGAATTGCTTTCAGCTTTTCACCATTGAGAATGATACTGGCTGTTGGCTTGTCATAGATGGCCTTTATGATGTTGAGGTATGTTCCTTGTATCCCAAGAATTTCAAGGGCTTTTATCATGAATGGGTGTTGCACTTTGTCGAAAGCTTTCTCAGCATCTATTGATATTATCATATGGTTTTTATATTTCTTTTTGTTGATGTGTTGGATAACGTTGATTGATTTTCTGATGTTAAACCATCCTTGTGTCCCTGGAATGAATCCTACTTGGTCGTGGTGAATTATCTTATGGATACATTGTTGGATTCTGATAGCTAAAATTTTATTTAGGATTTTTGCATCAGTGTTCATTAGGGAGATTGGCCTGTAGTTTTCCTTTTTTGTGTTGTCCTTGTTTGGTTTTGGTATTAGTGTAATGTTGGCTTCATAGAACGTGTTTGGTATTGTCCCTTCCTTCTTAATTTTTTGGAAGAGTTTGTGAAGGATAGGCACTAATTCCTCTCTGAATGTTTGGTAGAATTCATTTGTAAATCCATCAGGTCCTGGGCTTTTGTTTTGGGGAAGGTTTTTGATTACCATTTCAATTTCGCTGCTTGTAATTGTTCTGTTTAGGTGTTCTATTTCTTCTTTATCTAGCTTTGGGTGATTGTAGAGTTGTAGGAATTTGTCCATCTCCTCTAGATTGTTGAGCTTGTTTGCATATAACTGTTCATAGTAGTTACTGATTATTCTTTTGTTTTCTGCTGTGTCCGTTGTGATTTCTCCTCTTTCATTGATGATCCTGTTTATTTGTGCTTTCTCCCTTTTTTCCTTTGTGAGCCTGGCTAGGGGTTTGTCTATTTTATTGATTTTTTCAAAGAACCAGCTCTTGGTTTCATTGATCTTTTGGATTGTTTTTTTAGTTTCAATTTCATTTATTTCTGCTTTGGTTTTTATTATTTCTTTTCTTCTACTGGTTTTAGGGTTTTTTTGTTGTTCTTTTTCTAGATCTTTGAGCTTCGAGATTAGTTTGTTTCTTTGAGTTCTTTCTTGTTTCTTCATGTGAGCTTCTATTGCTATATATTTTCCTCTTATTACTGCTTTTGCTGCATCCCATATATTTAGGATATTGGTGTCCTCCTTGTCGTTCAATTCAAAGAATTTTTTAATTTCTTCTTTGATCTCCTCATTAGTCCAGTGGTCTTCCAGTAGTGTGGTTTTTAATCTCCATGAGGTAGGAAAGTTCCTTGCCTTCTTTTTATGGTTTATTTCTAGTTTGATGCCTTCATGGTCAGAAAAGATGGTTGATATGATTTCAATCTTGGTGTATCTGTTGATGTTTGTCTTGTGCCCCAGTATGTGATCGATCCTGGAGAATGATCCGTGTGCGTTTGAGAAAAATGTGTACTCCGATTTTTGGGGGGTTTAGTGTTCTATAGATGTCTGTTAAGGCCAATGGCTCTAGGTCCTTATTTAGAGCTTTGGTTTCTTTACTTATTTTTTGTCTTGTTGATCTATCCATTGTTGATAGTGGTGTGTTGAAGTCTCCCACTACGTATGTGTTTTCTCTGATGTCTGTTTTCAGAGAGGACAACAGTTGTCTGATATATTTTGGTGCTCCTTCGTTTGGTGAGTATATGTTAATGAGTGTTATTTCTTCTTGAAGTATTGTCCCCTTGATCATAATGTAGTGACCATTGGGGTCTCTTTTTATCTTTTTGAGTTTGAAATCTGTTTTATCTGATATAAGTATATCTGTTCCTGCCTTCTTTTTTGGTCCATTTGCTTGTAGGATTGTTTTCCATCCTTTAACTTTGAGCCTATTTTTATCTTTTGTAGCTAAATGTGTTTCCTGGAGACAGCAAAAGGTTGGGTTTTGTTTCTTAATCCAGGCTGCAACTCTGTGTCTTTTTATTGAAGAGTTTAGTCCATTTACATTTAGAGTTAATATTGATATGTTAGCATCTGTATTTGCCATTGTGTTTGTCTTTCCTTTGATTTTATTTATTTATTCTTTTAATAACTTTTTTTTTTTGGCCTTCTTTCATTGTTATTCGTCCCTCTGAGGTTCTGGCTTTAGGACTCCTTGTAGTATTTTTTGGAGTGGGGGTTTAGTTGTAATGAAATTCCGGAGTTTCTGTTTGTCTGGGAAGGTCCATATTCTTTCTTCAAAGAGGAAGGAGAGCTTTGCGGGATAGAGTATTCTTGGTTGACATCTGTTTTCTTGGAGTCTGTTGACTATGTCCCTCCACTCTCTCCTTGCCCGTAGTGTTTCTTCGGAGAAGTCTGATGTCAGCCTGATTGGCTTTCCTTTGAATGTTATCTGTTTCTTCCCTCTTGCCAGCTTCATTATTTTTTCCTTGTCCTGGATTCTTGGGAGCTTTACTATTATGTGTCTTGCTGTATTTTTCCTTTCGTCGTGGAAGTTTGGTGTTCTTCTTGCTTCTTGTATATCAATTTTCAGCTCCTTCTTCACATTTGGGAAGTTCTCTTCAATTATCTCCTTGAATATTTTCTCTGTTCCTACATCTCTCTTGTCTCCTTCTGGTATTCCTATAACTCTTATATTTCCTTTCCTCATGGAGTCAGATAGTTCCCGAAGTCTTTCTTCATTCTTTTTCCTTCGTACTTCTCTTTCCTTTTCTGTTTTGGTTCTTTTTATTTCTGTGTCTTTAAGAGTACTTATTCGTTCTTCCATTTCATCTATTCTGCTTTCATTGCTTTTCCCAGAATTCTTTAGTTCTTCCATTCTTTAATTTCCTGCATTTCTTTTACTTCCCTCTTTAGGGACTCAATTTCATTCTTGTGACCATTGTTTTCCCTCTTTAGGGACTCATTTTCATTCTTCTGATCGTTGATTATTTTTCCCTTATCATTGTTTTCCTTTATGACTTCTGTCAGTTTTTTTATCACGGCAATTTTAAATTCTCTTTCTGGAAGGCTCAGAAGTTCTTCCAAGTTACTGTTGTTGCAATCTGGGGGCTGGTTTTCTTTTTGTGGTGTGCTTTTTCCCTGGGGAGTTGCTAGGTTGCGTGTGGTTCTTCTACTCCCTACTGTCTGTTTTATAATTTGCCGTATGCGTTGGGACACTGTGTTGTTGGGACTGGCCGGCATCTTGGGTGAGCTTCTCTGCTCCCCTCTGGTTCCTCCAGGAGCCATATGTCAGTTTCAAGCAGTCTTTACTGGAGAAAGGTCCCTGTTCTAAAATGCCGATGTGGGGACACACTCCCCTGTGCGCCTGGTCTGCCCCGGTGGTGGGTTCCTGCTCCCCCTCTGGGCTTGGACTGCAGGCCAGAGGGGGTCTGGCTTGGGCGAACTTCCCCGCCACCTCTGGCTCCTGAGGAAGCCTTCTGCAGGTAGTCTTTACTGAAGAAATGTCCCTTTTCTAAAATGGTGATGTGGGACACACTCCTTGCGCGTCCGGTCTCAGGCACACTCTTCTGCGCGCCTGGTCTGCCCTGGCTGTGGGTGCTCACTCCCCCTGTGGGCTCAGACTACTGGTTGGAAGGGGCCCGGCGTGGGCTAACTCCCCAGCTGGCCACTGGCTCCTCCAGGAGCCTCTGCTGGTTTCACGTCGCTAGGTGGCGCCAGAGATCTCTCCTAGTGCCCTTGGGGAGCTGATTTTCCACCCCGTGGGACAGGAAACAGAGCGGGAATGGTAGGGTAAACCTCAACGGCTTTTGGGTGCTGTGTCAGCCTTGTGCCCCACCGTCGTGGAGAACCCACGCCCAAAATTTCGTGCCCCGGGTCTCAGTTCCAAAGCCCTCAGGTCCAGGACGTAGGCTGTAGCCCAGTTCAGTGGCGCGGGAATGGCGCCTTTTGAATCCCGCTCCCGTGCCTGGGCGCCTGGTTCCTGCTCACTCAGTGAGGGCCTCCGCGCCTCTCCCCGCAAGCCTAGATCACAGGCGCGGGGTCCTGGGCAGCTGCGATCCGGATCCGCATTTGCTTTTCAACCGCACTGCTTTTCCGCGCGATCCCGATTCCGATCTGTGCCGCTTTTCCGTGCAATCCCGATCCCGATCCGCGTTTGCTTACCGGGCGGCCCAGGGCTGTGTGCTGGTGCTGGTCTCCTCCTAGGGTGGGCTCTCTTTAATGGCGCCTGGAGCTCACCTCCGCGGCAAATCCTGCAGGATTCTCCACAGCTCCCGTTCACGGGGTGTGGTGGCTGAAATAGTTCCTTTCCACTCACAGTCCCGCTTGCTGCGTAGTTTGCTCTTGTTGGTCGTTTTAGTTTGTTTTTTTTTTTTTTCCCTCCTCTCTGCTGGTCAGAGAGTGTCGACTTTGTGGGCATGGGAGGGGAGCAGGGTTCTGCGCTTTCCTCCCTTCTGGTCCTCTTTTATGGCAACTTTCTTCTTTGGGCAGTTTGCTGGAGTCACCCGTTTATCTTCCGTGTCCCATTTCTCACTGGGACCTGCCGCTTTTCCTCCCTATTAACTTTTTTTAATGGGAGATCTTACTCGCAGCGTCTCCTCGCCGCCATGTTGCTCCCAGTATTTCATGTTTTTATGAGTATGAATAAAGATATAAAAATGAGCCTAATGGAAATTCTGAAGCTGAAAAGTATAGTAACTAAAATGAGAAATTCACTAGAGTCTCAATAGATTTGAGCTGACAAGAAGAATCAGCACACTTGAAGATAAATCAGTAGAGATTATGTAGTCTGAAGAACAGAGAGAAGAAAAATAACAAAAATGAATAGAATCTGAGAGAAATATAGGATACCATTTAGAGCAGCAACTCATGAATAGTGAGAGTACCTAAAGGATAGTAAGGAGCAGAGAATATTTTCATTTAAAGAAATAATGGCTGAAAACATCATATGTGATAAGAAATATTAATCTACATATCTCAGAAGCTCAGTGATCTCCCATGATTTCTGGGTGTGGGTAAACAGATCAACATCCAAATACATTACAGTAAAAATGTTAAAAGCCCCAAACAAACAGAACATCTTCAGCAATGTGACAAAAATTATTTGTCACATATAAGGGAACCCTAATAATATTATCAGCTAATTCCTCTTCAGAAAAAAGGGAGGCCAGCAGGTAGTGGAATGATGTATAGAAAGGGCTGAAAAAGAATAGCTGTTAACCAAAAATCTTATATACAGCAAAACTTTGTTTCAAAAAAATGAAGTAAAATAAACATATCCCCAGATAAATATAAAACAGAGAATCTGTTGCTTATAGGCCTACCTAATGAGAATTATTAAAAGTTCTTCGAACTGTAATCAGGTGACCCTGGATTGTGATTTGAATCCACACACACAAAAACAGGCCACTGGTAAAATTAACTGTAAAATACAATATAGTTGCCTATTCTTTTTTATCTTAACTGATATAAAAATCAATTGTATAAAACAAAAATTGTATTTATAGTATGTAAAAATATAATATATTTAATAATAACAGAACTAAGGAGGTGGTTTGAAGCAAGCTATGTTGAATTAAGCAAATGATGCCAGATGGTAACTCAATCCACAGAAACAAATGGAGAGAACCAGAAAAGGTTATTTTAGAAGGTTAATATAAGAAATATAAATTTATAATTTCTCTTCACTCAACTTCTTTAAAAGACAAAGTTGTGTAAAGCAATAATTGGATTGTTGAGTTGGTAACATATATACATAAAAAGGATTAAAAAGATATTTTCACAGCAACCATAAGAAAGCTAGATTAGTTAAACCATCTCACTAAAAATAGACCTTAAAATAAAAACTTACTAATATCGAAGAGCGGCATTTTAGAATAATTTAAGGTTCAGTTCATCAGGAAGGTATAACAATTAAATACATAACGAATACACTAAAGAAAAGCAGGCAGAATTGATGGTAGAATTCGACAATTTAACAATAGTCAGAGACTTCAATACCCTAATTTCAGTAATGCATAGAAGTAGACAGAAGATCAGCAAGCAAATAGAAAGCTTAAACCAACTAGACACCTCTATAGAATGCTTCATCCAACAACAGGATAGACGTTCTTCCCAAATATATATGAGGTATTTTCTAATATACACTGTATTGTAGGACATAAAATAAGTCTCAATACATTTAAAAGGATTAAAATCACAAAGCCATCTTCTGTGTTGAAAATAGAATGTTATTTGAAATCAGTAACAAAAAAATTGGGAAACTTAAAACTGTGGAAATTAAACAACACAGTCCTAAATAACCAGTGTGTTACAAAAGAACAATCACAAAAGAAATTAGAAAAACTTTGAACTGAAGGGAAAGGAATATACATTATACCAAAACTCAGGGAGGCAGGAGATACAGTGATTAGAGATAGAGTTTATAGCTTTAAATACCTATATTTAGAAAAGAACGACCTAAGATCTATAATTTAACCTTGCACCTTAAGACATGGGAAAAAGAAGAGAAAATTAAAGTCAAAGTGTGCTGAAAGAATGAAATAGTAAACATTGTAACAGAGATTAATGAAACAGAGAGAAACAATAGAGGATACCCACAAGCCCAAAAGTTTATGCCTTAAAAAGATCGACGAAGTCAACAAACCTTTAGTTAGACTGACCAAGAGCAAAAGGGAGGACTCAAATTACAAAAATCAGGAATAAAAGAGGGAACATCAGGTAGAACTTTACAGAAATAAAAATAATTAATACTGTAAACAACTTTAACAACAAACTAGATAACTTTGATAAACAAATTCCTAGAAAGATACAAACTACTGAATCTTAAGCAGTCCAGGAAATTTGAATAGAACTATCATAATTAAAGATAATATAAAGATAAAAGAGTTATATAAAATTCTCACAAAGAAAAACCCAAGCCAAGATAGCTTCACTGATAAATTCTACCAAAAATTTAAAGAACTAAGACCATTTTTTCACAAATGCTTCAAAAAAAGCAGAAGAGGAAGTAACGTAAAGACATTGTACTAAAACCAGACAAAGTTACATCATTAGGAAGCTACAGACCACTAGCTACCTCTTATGAATATGTATTATAAAATCTTCAACAAAATACTAGCAAACTAATTCCAACAATATATAAAAAAGAATTTAACATCATGACAAAGTAATACCCCAAGAATCCAAAGTTGATTTAACATTAGAAAATCAATTACAATACATGATGTCAGTGGAATAAAAGACAGATCCAGTCATCTCACTAGATACTGAGAAAGCATTGGACAAATCCAATGCCTTTTCATGATAAAAATGCTGAACAAATAGGAAATAGAACTTAGTCAATCTGATAAAGAGCATCTATAAAATGCATAGCTTGCATCATATTTAATGGTGAAAAAAATAAATGTTTTCTCCCTAAGATCAGAACTAGACAAGGATATTAACTCTCACCAGTTGTATTTAAAATTGTACTGGAAGTTTTAGCTAGAGCAAATAGGCAATAAACATAAATTTAAAATATCAGATAAAGGAAGAAGTTTACCCCTCCATTTGTAGATGATAAGGTTTTATATATAGAAATCCCAAGGAGTTCACTTAAAAGCTAAACCAAACTCAGGAAGGTAACTGGATAAAGGAAAATATGCACAAATCAATCATATATTTATACATTAGAAATGAATACGCCAAAGATGAAATTAAGAAAATAATTCACATGACAATAGCATAAAAAATGAAATACTGAAGAATAAATTTAACAAAAGTAATATAAAACAAATTAGATAACTTCAACGAAATAGAGAAATCCCTAGAAAGACACAAACTACTAAATCTTATAAAGTTATAAAACTCGAAAAATTAAAGAAGTAAATAAAAAGACATCCTATATTCATGGATTGAAATACTTAAGATGACAACATTTCCCAAATTGGTTTATAGATAAAATGCATTTCCTATCAAAATTCCAGATGTCTTTGCATAATTGAAAGGTGATCCTAAAATGTGACTGGACCTCCAAAGGACCCAGAATAACCAAAATAATTTTGAGTAAGAACAAAATTGGAGGGCTTACACTTCCTGATTTAGAAACTCACTTCAGATCTGCAGTAATGAAGACTGTGTGCTGCTGGCATAAGAATAGACATATGGGGCAGCAGAATAGAATTCAGAGTCCAAAAATAAACCATCAAATTATGGTCAATTGATTTTTGACTTGGGCACCAAGATAATTCATTGGGGGAAATGAATAGTCTTCTCAATGGGAAAACTGGATATTCACATGCTAAAGAATGAAATTAGATTGCTTCCTCACACTATGAAGAAAAATTAAATCAAAATTAATCTTGGACCTAGGTGTAAAAGGGAAAACTAAAGAAGAGATTCTGTATTAATCTGCTAGGGTTGCCAAAACAGAATATAGAATGAGTGGCTTACACAGCAGAAATTTATTTTCTCACACTTCTGGAGGTTAGTAGTCCATGATCAAGGTGTTGGCAGGGCTAGTTTCTGGTAAGAGCTTTTTTGGGGGCTTATAGACAGCCACCTTCTCTGCTGTGTCCTCACATGGCTTCTTCTCAATATGTATACTCCTGGTATCTCTTATAAGCACACTAGTCCTATCATTGTAGGGCCCCATCCTCATCATCTCATTTATATTTAATTTCTTCCTTATTGGCCCTCTCTCCAAATATAATCACACTGGGGACTTGGGGCTTCAATGTATGAATTTTGGAGAGACATATTTGAGTTCAGAATACTTAAGAGGAAAATATAAGACTGATTCTTCCTGACCTCAGATTAGACAAAGCCCTGTTAGATCACACCAAAAATCTAAGTAACTAAAGAAAAAATAGTCAAATTGGAATTTTATTTACTTGCTAAAAAAATATGTGGGTTATCTCACTTAGTTGAAGTCTAGCCTAGGACTGATTTGTGGTCTTGATTTTATGGTTTAAGAATCAAAGTGCCTTTCATCATTCCTAAGCAGGATAAGATAACTTGGGAGTAGTGGGGTTAGCTAGTCACTCTGTCTATAAAGCCCTTAGTGATTACTGTATATCTTTATTCTCTCTTTCCTCAGGACTTCATATCATCCACAGTCTAGATGAAGTCACTTTCATACAGAACCTTGTGTTTTACATTGAATCTGCATATAAAACTGCTGTAAGTACTCGTTTTGGTCAGACATGCAGTGTTTTTGAAATACTGGGCAAACTTTCCTTCTCTTAATGCTGCCCCTCATAGTGCACCAGTCTATAAGGCTTCTGGCAGAAATTTCCTTCAGCCTCTTTCTTTACTAAGTTCTGTCATTCTCTGGCTCCCCCCATGGAGTTAAAGAAGCAATAGAATCAAGATACTATGTTTTAATTTCTTTCAAACTTTTTAATATCTCATGATTATGTATTTGGCAACTTGGGACTAAACTGTTATGATATTTTAATGGTTTATTGTCTTAAGAGGGAACAAGATGGCTAGGGAGTATTATGGGCCAGTTAACTATTTAGAAGCAAAATTTATTTCTGTGTTTAATTTTATCTATAGACATTGATCAGTACTTGCTATAGTTACTTTTAACAAATAGAGTTTTTTTTTTTTTACAATTACCATATGAGGTAGATTTATAGTAAATCAAATATTTAACATCTTCCCTGTCAGAGATACTGTCTTTTATTGTATGGTGATCATTGAACTGAAAATGGCGGTAATAAATCCTACAGGTTTTTTTAAGTTGTTTTACATAGAAGGGTAAATCTGGAACCTGTTTCTCTGTATTTTTCAGAAGAATAGGTCTAACATAGACATATTTGATTTAAAAAGACTTTTTTTTGTTGTTGTTGCTGATTGCTTTACCTTCTGGTACTATTGGTCTGCTGAGCCCAGGATACAATTCAGGGTTCTCTGATCTCTCCCTTTCAGCCAAGGGTTGCAAGCAGTAGAATTAATGCTATTTGTACTTTCTCATACGCTAGTCTTTGCTGCACAAACCAGGATTTATGCAAGGTTTGGGAGCAGGTGGGGCTAGCATGCAATCAACATGGCTTATCTTCCTAAAGTTTTGCTTTAACTCAAATATTTTACATGGGAAGTAATTTAAGGTAGATACAGTAATAAATATAGGTAGGTGGGTGGGCCAGTGTGTGTACATATGCATAAAAGTGCATCCGTGCATGCATGCATGTGCACATGTGTGTATTTCTGTATTTCCAAGTTCTAGTCAGTGAGAGGGCCTAGAATCAATAGCGCTACAGTGACAATGAGCACCACTGCCCAAGTTTTGGAGTCTAAATATCATTCTTTAATTAAAGAAACCAGGGTTCCTTATAGATGTGGTTGATTCTAGGGCAGGGCAGGGAATATACAAGATGAGACTGTAGCATTTTGTAGTGCCAAAAATTGAAGAAGTGCTCAAAAAAGAGAGGAGCATGGCAGAAAGGCACAGGAGCCAACCTGTAAGAACTCCCAATAGTTAAAACTGGAGCAATTTGAACAAACAAAATAAATAATGAGCATTTTCTTATAACCCAGGGAATAATTTTAATGTCAAGTTTATACTGGTTACGAATGAATGAATGTGAAGGGGTAGCTTTTCCTTAGAGAAGAGTTATAGTTAAAGACTAGAGATAGTGAAAGAACTAGAAAATCACCATTGAAATAACCCTGTCACGATTATCAGGCATGTTCCACTAATGGATGCTAAATTACTGGGTGGATGTTTAAAGAGAAACGTATTTGCATAGTAATTAAGTATCTCCCTCAAAATATTTAATAATTATGAGTGAAAATAGTAATAGTAGAATGGAGAAATCCTGCAGATACTGCCTTAACTAAGTGATGAAGGATAACATCAGAAATATGGTTCAGGATAATGTGATTAATAAGGAAAAAAATGACTAGAATTTGAATGAAAATACCAATTAAAATTTTCAGGATTCTTGAGCAAAGCATTCAGAAAATATACTGCCATTTTCTGTAAGGTTCTGCATGGTCTATATTTTGGCTTAAATGAATTAGGCATTTAAAATGATTGACTTATGTTTTATTTTGCTTTTTATAAAATTAAAAAAAAAAGACATACTAACATCAGGTATCCCCTGATATACAGTGAGGACACAGCATAATATCTGTAGTATTCTTGTCAAAAATACATAGTTTTGACTGAATCAAAAGACAAGCAAACCTAAAATGAGGGAAAATCTATAGACTATTTGACCTCTAATCTTCAAAAAGTGTTAAGGTCATAAAAGATAAGACTTGAATAACCGGGAGCGATATGGAGGCATGACAAATAGAGTGTGGTACTTTGGATCCGGTCTAGAATATAAAAAAAGCAATTAATAGAAAAACTGAAATAATAATAAAATCCACAGTTTGGGTATTAGAGGTCTACTGATACTAATTTCTTAGCTCTGACCACTATACTATAGTTATTGTCAGATGGTAACCTTAGGGGAAGTTGATTAAAAGGTGTACAGGGACTTTGTACTATTTTTGTAACTTCTTTGCAAGTCTAAATTTATTTCAAGATTAAAAGTAATTTATGTGTTGTCTTTATATTATCAAGGGACTATACAGAGCTATGGTTAAGAGTGTAGGCTTTGCAGTAAAAGTAATTGGACTCTAATCTTAGCTCTGTCATTAGCTATGTGACCTCAGTTTCATCATCTGTAAAATGTAAGGATTACGGCAGATAATAGTGTAAAAAGTACAGATGTTAATGCATGGTATATTGTCGGTGTCATTAGAGAGTAAAATTAGTTTAAGATCAAATACTGAAGTGCCTATATTTAGGCTCCAGTTTGCAATATCCCTGAGTGTCTGCTTTGATGAAAACTTTTGAGCAGCACTTCTCTAGGGGGACTGAGTTAGTGCTTAGTCCTGATCACCTGTCAAGGAGTCTTCCAATTTCTTGAGTCCCCAATAGAATTTAAAACTGCTGAACCTACAGGGGCTATAACCCCCTCATTGGCATCTCCCTTAATAAGCATTGTGAGTACATATTTACATATGTGGCACATTAGCTACTATGTGTGCCTTTTATTCCAGAGTTCTGCATCTAGTTAGCATTTTTTACTAGTGAATTGCTAATAGTAGGTTGGTTATTTTGTGCTAGGACTTTGGGATCTGGGAGCGTGGAGACAAGACCAACCAAGGGATCTCAGAATTGAATGCCAGTTCAGTCGGAATGGCAAAGGTAATTTTTTCCTTATTTGTACCAGGTACGGGATAAGAATTCTGGCATATCTTTGTTGTAGATAGAGACTTAACATGCACCATTATCAAATTCATTGTTCTTATAAACCACAGGCAAAATTCAGTTTCTCCAATATAACATGGATATATATGTGAAAAATTCTTCCATAAGCTCCAGATGTGACTATCCAGCTGCTTTTGTAACACCTCTATGTATTCTATAAGAACCTCAAATAACATCTTAAACCAAACTCATCATTCCTACAATTACAAAAAAAAAAAAAAACCATCAAAAGAAAGAACTTACTCCAGATGACAAAGCTTGATATGAGGGAACCATATCTCAATTCTCTGCCCACCCCCCACTCTCCTTCATTCCCGGTATCATTATCATCGTATCATCGTCATCATTATTTGCTTTCTGCTTGGTCCATCTTTTCCTTCCCACTGCTACTGCCTTAATTCCAGCTTTTGTCTTTTCTGGGGGAAAAAGGAAGGCATGAAGTAAGATAGCAGGAATAGAATCAAACATAGCCATTGCAATGATAAATGTTAGTGACTTAATTTAAGCCTCTCCCACCGAAAGGCAAGGACACAAATTGATTTTTAAAAAGAAAAAAGGATCCATTTGTAATATTCTGAGAAACCTCCATACTATTTTCCAGAGGGACTGAACAAGTCTACATTCCTTTTTTTCTACACCCTTGCCAGCTCTTGCTCTTTCTGGTCTTTTTGATATGAATCGTTCTCACTGGTGTTAAGTGGAATCTCACTGTGGTTTTGATTTTCATTTCCCTGGTGATATGTGATGATGAGTAATTTTTCATGTGCCTATTTGCCATCTGTATGTCTTCTTTGGAGAAGAGTCTAGTTAGATTTTCTGCCCCTTTTTTTAAATTGGGTTATTTATTTTGTTTTTGTTGATTTGTGTGAGTTCCTTGTAGATCTTGGATATCAACCCTTTGTCACATATATGGTAGGCAAATATTTCCTTCCATTCAGTATAGTGTCTTTTCATTTTAAGTTTCTTTCAGTATGCAGAAGCTTTTCAGTTTTATGTAGTCCCAATTGTTTATATTCTCTTTTGTTTTTCTTGCTGTTGGATATGAATCTACCATATGATCCAGCAGTTCCACTCCTAGGTGTTGACCCACAGAATGCAAAATCACTAATTCAAAGGGATAGCTACACTCCTGTGTACATTGCAGCACTTTTTACAATAGCCAAGTTATGGAAACAACATAGATACCCAAAGACAGATGAGTGGATTCAGAAAATGTGGAAATATTCTTCAGCTATCAAAAAAGATAAACTCTTTCCACTTATGGCAACATGAATGTGATTACTAAGTGACATAAGTCAGAAGGAGAAAGACAAATACCTGATGGTAGTTGTATATGTATATGTAGCATGTAGAAATACAAAACAAAGAGTCAGATAAAGCCAAACCAATTATAAACTCTAGAAATCTGACTGTAGAACTGATGCTACTAGAAGGGGAGGAAGAGAACAAAGTGGGGAGGGTGCTCAGTGGACTGTGGGGAAGGACTGTGGGTGAATTGGTGGTGGGTGTGGTGTGGTAACATACACCTGAAGGGTGCGATCCTATACATCTAAATCATATGCAGCATTGTAAACCAATGTTGCCTCACTTTAAAAAAAAAGGAAGAAAGGAAGGCAAGAAGGCGGGAGGAGAAGAGGGAGGCAGGGGGTAGATAAAGAAGAAAGGAGGGAAATCCTGGAGTTGAGAAGTATACTGAATGAAGTGAAAAATTGAGTAAAGGGCTCATTAATAAATCTGAATAAGTAGAAGAAAGAATGAGTCTACTTAAGATAGGTAAATTGAGATTGTACAATATGATGAATAGAGAGAAAATAAGAAAAAAAGGACAGAGACTCAGTGACCTTGGAGACACTATTTAATCAATAAGCATACATACATGTATGTGAGTTCCAGAGGAAGAGTGAAAAGAAATAAATTATTTGGAGAAATAACGGCATAAAACCTCTCAAACTGAGGGAAACATTAATCTAAAAAAATCGCATAAGGGTATTTTTCACTTAAAGTTTCTTGTAGAATGAAAGCAGATATTAGTCATATAAAATTTAAGTGACAGGTATTATTGACATAACTATAGTTATTATGCCAATTATGTGTGATGGTGACCTATATGAATATATGCTCATTGTTCAGGGTCAAGTTTAAGAATATCAGAAACTCGGGTCTCCCTGGTGGTGCAGGGGGTTAAGCACCGCACTATGAAGCAATCCACAGCCTCTGCAGCTGGAGTTCGATCCCTGGCTGGCCAGGGAGAAAGTCACATGGTGAAGCAGACCTCTCCTGTCTTGCCCTCTGCTCCCCTCAGCAGTGTATTTCAGTCAGTTTGCTTATTCTGTTCCCCACTCTGTCTCTGGTGAATCCTCTCCCCCCAATCCCCTGCATCTCTGGCCTGTACCCCAGCTCTTGTATGCATGAAGAAATCTTAAAAAAAAGAATATCAGAAACTCCACTCCTAAGCATCTATCCAAAAAATTCAAAAACACTAATTTGAAAGGAAACTTGCACTCCCATGTTTATTGCAGCTCTATTTACTATATATTGCAGGGCTACAGAAACAACCTTAGTGCCCCAGAACATATCGGTGGATCAAGATGTGGTATCTGTAGACGGTGGAATACTAGTCAGCAGTCAAAAAAATAAACTCATGCCATATGGAGAAACAAGGATGGAGCTAGAAGGGATAATGCTAAGTGAAATAAGTCAGAAGGAGAAAGATAAATACAAGGTGGTGTCACTAATATGTACAGTATAAAGTAGTAAATTAATAGAAAAAGACAAGCTGAAAAACTAACCCTGCATTCCTGACTACAGAACTGAAGCACCAAGGGAAGGAATGTAGCACAGTGGTCTGTGGTGGTAGAATATGGGTGAGTTGGTGGTGGGTTCACTGCAGTGGTAATCACCTGATGTGGTAACCCAATATTGCCTCAGTTAAAAATAATTAATTTTAAAGAAGATACTGGGATATAGGGAGGAGAAAATGTATATCTAATGCTGAAGTTGTCCTTTTTGTCCTTATCCACCATAGGCAGCTCTAGAAGCATTAGATGAACTGGACCTGTTTGGTGTGAAAGGTGGGCCTCAATCAGTTATCCATGTCCTGTCAGATGAAGTACAGCACTGCCAGGTAAGAGAATAATGGACCACATTATAGAAAGTTTTACTCTTACCCTCACTCAGACTTAACATTGGCTTCCTAAATAAAAGTACATGGTCTGATGTATAACATGGTCTGATGTACATGGTCTGTAAAAGTACAGAGGTCTGCTTCACCATGTGGGTTTCTCCCTGGCTGGCTGGGGATCGAACTTGTGCTGCAGAGGCTGCAGGTTGCTTCATTTGCCAAAATGTCTCATTAAGCATACTTTATGGGCATAAACTTAATATAGTATGGACTAGAATATAGATCATAGTCCTGTTCTGTCACCCAGGGTTACAAAGGGATCCCATATTAGTATATGGATTCTCCACTGTTGCCTACGGACTCTGCTCTGGAGTATTTTCTTTTCTAAATATACCAAGAGAACAAGTGGTTCTAAAACATTCTCCTGTCCCCAAGTGTCTCTATGGTTAGATGTTTGTATTTTAGAATAGTTAAGTGGTAAATATTTATCTTCAGTTTTGTTTGGTGTTATTCTATATTAAAAAAATTAGGTTTTTTCTAATTGGCTTTTCTCCTGTTCTCTAAACCCTGATTAGATGCCCATAGTGTCCTGAATATAAACTTACTTTTTTAATTAGAAAATGTAAAACTTTCCATGGAAATGATAAATGTTGGGGATAGAGCACATCTTGTTTCTCAGCAGCTACATTTTCTTTTAACTTAAATAATTTCGAATGGAGCAACAGGATTATGGTGGGATAATGTTAGACAATTCTTCATCTCCTTAGCAGCTTTTCAAGGGTCAGGATGGGGAAACCTTGAGAGCCAGATTAAGATGTGGGATGTTTCACAGAAATAGCTAGTTTTCTAAGCTCTCACTATTGAATAATATTTAGATTTTTCTATGAATGATCATCTTCCACATAAATCTTTTGAAATTAAAGTTGTTAGTTTTATAACCCCAAGTTATTTACTAATGTGCCACATTTGACTTCCTTTCTTTTAGTCTATCCTTAATTCAATACTCCCCCGGGCTTCAACATCCAAAGAGGTTGATGCTAGTCTACTTTCAGTTATTTCCTTCCCAGCCTTCGCAGTAGAGGATAGCCAGTTGGTGGAGCTCACAAAACAGGAAATCATCACCAAGCTTCAGGTATGTGTAGATGTACCTTTTCTTTAGGGCTGTTTTGTTAAGGGGAAACTGTTATCTTTTGGGACTTTGGTATGGCCCATGTCAGTGATTTATCCGATTGATCAGGGTTAACATCACTAGTAATAAGACATACTGACATCTTGTATCCCCTGATGTGGTGCACTAAGAAGGTCATGGCACCTCCCCAATAATGCTTAACCTCAATCTAATCATGAGAAAAAGTCAGACCAAGCCAAATTATGTAAAAAAATGGACAGAAGCGCTAAACAGGTACTTCTTCAACGAAGACATAAGGACAGCAAAAAGGCACATGAAAAAAATGTTCATCATCACTTATTACCAGAGAAATGCAAATAAAGACCACGATGAGATAACACCTCACACTAATGAGAATGGCCCATATTAGGAAGACCAGAAACAAATGCTGCCAAGGATGTGGAGAAAAGGGAACCCTCCTACACTGCTGGTGGGGATGCAGACTGGTTCAGCCCCTATGGAAAGCAGTTTGGAGGTATCTCTAAAGATTAAAAATGGATCTGCCATATAACCCAGTAATTCCACCATTAGGTATCTACCCCCAAAATTAAAAAATACTAATTTTCAGGCCTCGCCGGAGGCGCAGCGGTTGAGCACTGTGTTGCGGAGCTGCCCACAGCCTCTAGAGTGCCAGTTTGATCCCCGGCCACCGGGCGAGGGTCCCACATGGTGCGCAGACCTCTCCTGCCACCCCGCTGCTCCCCTCAGCAGTGTACTTCATCAGTCTGCCTGCTCTGTTCCCTTCTCTGACTCTGGTGAATTCTCTCACCCTCCCGCACTTCTGACTGTACCCAGTGCTTGTATAAATAAATAAATCTTTAAAAAAAATGACATATACCTTAAAAAAATACTAATTTTCACCCCCATGTTTGTTGCAGCACTCTTTGCTATAGCTAAATTATGGAAATAAACTAAGTGCCCCAAAATAGATGAGTGAATCAAGAAGATGTGATATATATACACCATAGAATATTGCTCAGTTATCAAAAAAGATAAACTCATGCCATTTTCAGCAACATAGGTGGAGCTGGAAGGAATAATGCTGAGTGAAGTAAGTCAGAAGGAGAAAGATAAATACTGGATGGTGTCATTTATATTTGGAATATAGAGAAACCAAACAAAGGGTCAGATGAAGACAAGCTTAAAAACTAACCCTTGGAAACGAACTATAGAACTAAAGCATCCATGGAGGGGTGGGGAAAGGGTGAGAAAAAAGAGGAAAGGGAGCACAATGTACTGTGTTGGTGGAGTATGGGTAATTTGGTGGTGGATGCACTATGGTGGCAGTCACAGGGAAGGAGGGGTCATATACTTCCAAAATACCAACAATAATGTAAGTCAATATTACCTTAATTTTAAAAAAATGAGTTAATTTGAAGAAAATACAAAAAGAAAATAAACAGAAGATAACAAATTGAGGGACATTCTATAAAATATCTGACACTTGTAATGTGTCAAGGTGGGGGAAAAAAAGAAAGACTGAAGATTTTCACAGACTGGAAGAGACTAAGGAGACATGACAATTAATGTCAATAGTTCCTGAAGTGATTACTGGAATACTGAAGTGAATACTGGAATAAAGCCATTAGTGGAAAAACTAATGAAATTCAGATAAGTTTTGTACTTTGATTAATAGCATCTTACGAAAGTAATTTTTTTTTTAGTTTTGATAAATGATCTATAGCTATGTAAGATTTAATATAAAGGGACCTGGATTGAAAGATGTACATGGACTTTGCACTGTGTTTGTAGCTCTTCTGAAAGTCTCAAATTACTTTAATTATAAAAATATTTTCTGTTTTAAAAATCTCTCGTCGCTTAAGAGTGGTGTGAGCAAGATGACACAGATTTAATAGTCAGATTGTCGTAAATTTACTTACCTTATGGTAGAAAGCTATAGAGAGATTGATATTAGGAACTTGGCTTTAGGAAAGAGCCTGTAATTACCCTCACTAGAAATCACATTGCTGAAATCAGTTTCTGGTGCTGGCTGATTTTAGGTTTTATTTTTCTTATTGTTGCATTTTAAGTATGGTGTCTGTATTGGTTTTTTTTTTTAAGATTTATTTATTCATACAAGCACTGGATACAGTCAGAAGTGTGGGAGGGTGAGAGAATTCACCAGAGCCAGAGCGGGGAACAGAACAGGCAGACTGACGAAATACACTGCTGAGGGGAGTAGTGGTCATGGCAGGAGAGGTCTGCGCGCCACGTGGGACCCTTGCTGGTGGCCGGGGATTGAACCTGCGCTGCAGAGGCTGCGGGCAGCTTCGCAGCCCAGTGTTCAACTGCTGTGCCACCAGGGGAGGCCCCTTTTTAAAAAATTTATTTATTTATTTATTTATTTATACAAGAATGGGGGGACAGACCAGATGCGTGGGAGGGTGAGAGGATTCACCAGAGACAGAACAGGGAACAGAACAGGCAGACTGACAGAATACACTGTTGAGGGGAGCAGTGGGCATGACAGGAGAGGTTTGCCGCACCATTTGGGACCCTCGCCAGCCAGCCGGGATCGAACCAGTGCTGCAGAGGCTATGGACAGCTTCACAGCGCGGCGCTCAACCTCCTGCGCCACCAGGGGAGGCCCTGGTGTCTGTATTGTTAACAGATTGGTCTATGTAGCTCTTGCAAAGGATATATTTCTGATTAATTACATGGACATACAAATGTACAATCTTCTAACTGTTTTCCTCTATGATCCTAGGGTCGTTATGGTTGTTGTCGCTTTCTCCGAGATGGATATAAAACTCCTAAAGAGGTAGGTTTCTTTTCCCCAAATTAGCCCAAGGTAGAATGGCCACTGCTATATGCAGTCTCATTCAGAGAAAAATCCTTACCTCACTGCTGTTACTTATAATAATCACTAAATAGGGTAACAGTGCTTGATTTTTGCTACATATATTGGCTTTGGTTGCCAAGATCTGTTTTGAGCCTTTTTGGGTGACATGAAATAGAGGAAGATGCAGTGCTAGCTCTTGCACTTGGTTAGCTTCAGGAGAGAGCTAATGATGGATGCTGAAATCAGTGGATTAAAGTTTAAGTAGAACATAATACTTGGATAGTATCAAAGTATCTCACCTTGAAATGTTTAATAATTGCAAAGGGAAAAAGTAGATCTTTCGGGGCCCCCTTTCACTTTTTGCAGCTAGTTCTTTCTAAACAGTACTTAATCTTAAAGAGTTAGTTTCCTTTTGTTCCACTTGTCAAAAGTTCTCCTTGGAAATATCAATGAAGGAAGAAGAGGTTATGTTATAGGGAGATCAACAATCAGAAGCTCTTTTGTTGGCAGTGCAAACATCATTTCAGATTTAGGTTTGCTGGTCAAAAGCCATTGTAGTTTTTTTTTTTTTTTTTTAATAATTGAGCTCAAACACTTCTGGTTGGCTTTCTCCCTTCTACTTGATCATCTCTGAATTTGACGGCTACCCCTACAGATCTATTAATGTTATGCTCTGAAACGTCACAGTGATCAACACAATGGCTTTTTCACAAACTTGTTCTTGATTTCTCTGTAGTATATCACTGTCACCAACCCCTGTATTTTCTTGAATTTCTTTTCCAATTCTAATTTCAACAATACTGTATCATCCTAATTCTTCTCTCTGTTGTTCCACCACTGAACTATAAGGGTTTACCAAGATTCTCTTTTTGGGTCATTTGTTGATTAATAAAGGGACTATATTTGTAACTTGCACTTCATGTGTCACCTCTGGATGATTCTGAAACCCTCATCTCTTGTGCTTCTTCTAAGCTTTCTATTTGTATGTGTTGCTACTACCTTAAACTTAACAAGTATAAAACCAAACTTAGCTTTATTGCAAATTAATCTCACTTCTTGATATACCTGCCTGTCATGTCATTACCCCAGTTCTACTGAGTCACTTCACAAAGTGCTTGCAAAGGGAGGGAGTATGTACATGTTTTACCTTCCTTGACTGCCTCCTCTAAAACAAGCTATCAGTAGTGAAAGGCTGTGTTGAACTAGCACAGCTTTTGGATAAGGATATAAATCTGATCTTGAAGTGATAAAATAAAACTTTGTTTACTGTGTTTTACCAGGATCCCAATCGTCTATACTATGAACCAGCTGAGCTGAAGTTGTTTGAAAACATTGAGTGTGAATGGCCATTGTTCTGGACATACTTTATCCTCGATGGGATATTCAGTGGCAATGCAGAGCAGGTAATGTGCTGGGGTACAGCTTTTCAGCAGAATGTTTTTGTTATATCCTCCTCTTTCAGTCAATGGCTGTTCCAATCCTGTGTACAAATGGAAGTCTTTCTGATAGGAAGGAGGCAGTTATCTTCTAGAGACTAGTAGCTGAGGGCATTATATTAAGAGTTGGGAGACCTAGATTCTTCTTTTCTTTTTCACACTTCACTGCTGACCGTTGAGTTGCCCAAGCATTGTGTTAACTTCTTTGGTTTCTCTATACAAACAGTAATAATAGTTTTACTCTTTTTATTGAAGAAGATAACTCTACAGTTCTTTTAATTTCACAGATAAAGACATTTTGTAAGTGAATGGTATAGTCAATTCAGTGACTATAATGAAACCTCTATGTTCCCCCCAAATCACCATGCTCTGCATATTTGAGAGATAAAAAATACAGGGTTTATTCAAAGTTCTCCTTGGAAATATCAGTAGGGCACTATGGGAAAATGGAATTAGGGATATAATATTTGAAAACTTGTCATGCAAAACCACTTTTTTCTAGAACCATTGCTTTTCTTTTTCTTTATAAAAAACTATTTATTTTTTAATTTTTGTGTAGAAGAACTGGGTTGTAGGCCAGAGGTGTGAGGATTTACCAGAGTAGGGAACAGAACAGGCAGATCTACTGAAATACACTGCTAAGGGCAGCCGTGGGCCAGATGGGAGAGGTCTTCTACCCCATATGTGGGTTAGATCCCTGGTCAGGGATCAAACTGAGGCTGTAGTGGTGAGAGTGCTGAGACAACCCCTAGGCCACCAGGTAGGCCCCAGAATCATTGCTTTGCAAAGGTCCTTCGTCTATTTCAAATCCTGTCCTTCTTTCAAAAAAAAATGCCTACAAAATTTATAATGAAATACAAAGGTGGAAAGAGAAATCCAGTGTCAGTGAATGCATTCCTTTGTGATAGGAACTACTTTCAGCTACAGCTGAAACTTATTTTACTTTTCACAAATGTAGTGGGTTCATCTTGACCTTAAGGAAACCATAACAACTGCTTGGAACATATTTTGTTTTGTGTGCTGTGATGGATGGTATTTGGTACATGGCTGGACTGGAACAAAATAAAAAGGAGTCTAGATCTAATATAGCAAAGTGAGCTCTTGATGAGCTTCTATAGTTGGAAGAGTGTGAACCAAGAAGTTTGGAACCATCAGGGCCCCCTCCTACCCCTGTAGAATCTATTGTTTCACTGGAACCAGTATATGTTTCAAAAGTACATTATGAAGAGAGACATTCCGCCCCATTCCCTCTGATAACAGGTATATTTTTTACTAAGTGCAGTATTTGTTTTTGCTGTGCTTTGCTAGAGTGTGTGTGTGTGTATTTATATATATATATATATCTGTGCATTGCTTGTGTGTGTGTGTGTGTGTGTGTATGGTTATTTATATTCCTCAGATAAATGAAACAATCCACTGTCTTTCACTTTCTGACTTATTTTAGTTAGTGTAATCACCTCAAGCACCATTCATTTTGTTCTAAAAGACGCTATTTCATCATTTTTAATAGCTGAGTAATATTCCATTGAGTATATATGCCACAACTTCTGGGTCACTTTATGCAGCCAGTGTACATCAGCAGCATATATGATCATGGTAATTGCAGTAATACTAGAGGTTTAGAGATTGCAATAAAGCTGCATTTACTTCAGAACTTCTAATATTTTAGATGGTCAACAGGGCTCATAATAGTTTAGTTCCTTCAGCATATTCTCCTCAAACAACGTGAAATATAGATCAATTTACTTTAAAAATTTAGGATTTAATTGTTTAGAAAAATAATTGCTTGATTCATTATGAAGCCATTTGTATTTACATTTAAGGACGTTGTAAAGTCATTAACCTTTTTGTAGTTTAAAGGGGAATAACAAATTGACATTAATATTTACAGCAATCTCTAAACCACCAATCTTTTAAAAACATTTTTACTGATCAAAATACACCAAAACAAAAGATTTTCAATATGACAATGGACTGCCTAATTCACATACTAACTTGCTCTATGCAGGGAGATTTCACAATCCAGGATCCAGAGCTATGTTGCTATAAGTAAGATTTTAACAAAGATTTAGTTTTCTAATAGGAACTAAACATACACTTAGTTGCATGATATATGCTAACTTCAAGTAAATATTGTTTAGTTTCTTTGTCAAGAGGGTTAAAACTGACTTAAGATTGCAGCCTTACAAAGCTTACTTGCCATTGACACACTACTTTTGATTGGGGAAACTTTTAGTGATCTTCCCACTTAGACCATGCACAATCTCCAAAGAAATATCCCTTGTGCCCAATTTAGAGTCAGGGATTTATACTTCACATTATTTAAATTCCTTAAAGTATGCAAAACTCCTAGCATGCTTTTTGGTCTACAATAAACATTTAGTAAATGCTACTTCCCTTCACTTTTTTACTTAAGTGAATGCATTCCTTTGTGATAGGAACTACTTTCAGCTACAGCTCTTGCCAAGATCCCCGCAAAGAACTCTCTATAAATGTTTCTCTCTCTCTCTCTCTCTCTTATCTATAGGTTCAAGAGTATAGAGAGGCTCTTGAAGCAGTCCTCATTAAGGGGAAAAATGGAGTACTGCTTCTGCCAGAGCTGTACAGTGTTCCTCCTGACAAGGTGAGCCTTGGACAGTGCCACAACTTGGAACTAGGAGAGGAGTCAAATAATTTTTTTAAATTTTTAAAAAAGATTTATTTATTTATAAATATAAGAACTGGGGTACAGGCCAGAGGTGTGGTGGTGAGAGGATTCATCAGAGACAGAGTGGGGAACAGAACAGGCAGACTGACTGAAGTACACTGCTGAGGGAAGCAGCGGGCGAGTCAGGAGAGGTCTACTGCGCCATGTGCGTAGCTCCCTGGTCAGCTGGGGATCAAAGTCATGCTGCAAAGGCTGCAGATAGCTTCATAGTGCTGTGCTTAACCCCTTGCACCACCAGGGAGGCCGCAGGAGTCAAATAATTTTTAATCTTATTTTAATATTCTAAAAGTTTCTATGTATAATAGAAATGTTATTTTATTCCTTTGAAAAGAAATTTTTAAGCACTCTCCATTCCACTGTTGCACTTTGAATCAAGGGTAAGAGCAAACTATTGCTCCTCTTCTCCATTATAAAAGTAAAATACATTAACTGTAGGAGAGATGCAGTTTTCCATAGTGGGAATGGGTGGAATAAGCTCCCAACATCATTTAGCAGCATCACCTGAGAGCTTGTTAGAAATGCAGCTTTCAGATCTTTTCCCTACTTACAAGATTAAATATGCCTTTGGACAAGATCCTTAAGTGATTTGTATGTGTGTGTAGATGGAGGAACACTGTCCTAGAGTATAGTCATAGTGCTTGACTTTTCAGTCCATGGGTTGTATGGCTGTTTTATAGGGCATGAATTACAATTCAGACTCAGCATTCTTGTTGTCTAGTATTTTAAACTTTCTGTTATCCCTTATGTGGCTTATTTTCTTTTAGGTTGATGAAGAATATCAAAATCCTCACACTGTGGACCGAGTCCCCATGGGCAAGTTACCTCATATGTGGGGTCAGTCTCTGTATATCTTAGGAAATTTAATGGCAGAGGTAAGGGGAAACTACAAGGCTCTTCTGTTCTTTCTCTGCCTTAGTTACCACAATAATCAGATTTATGAGTAGCTTCTTCAATCTCAAGGATATGTCTTTTGCTTTTTGTATTCAGCCTCAGTTATAGATTTTCCTCCAGTTCCTTAGTATGGGAGCATGGCCAATCCATGACAGAAGTTTTTCATCCTGGCAACCATATTCTTCCTGCTGTCTAAGATTCCCTACCTTGGCACTGTAGTTGGAGCTTTCTGGGATCAATCTCTAGAACTTTCCCTTTGAAAACGCCCTCTAGTGCCTTGTCTGGTGTCTGCAATTGTGATAGTAATGACTAATAATAGATTTAAGTGCCAACTTTTCCAAGCAACATAATGTTTCATTCTTTTTTTTCTTCTTTTATTCACTTTCTACTAAATTATTCAGTTATTTCATGTCTATATACATTGGGGTTACATTTTCACTCCTCCATGCATCACTCAGCCTCCACTAAACCTCCCATACCAATGCCCTAACTTCTTTCTTTCCTTATCCCCTCCTCATTACCCACTGTTGCCTCTGGTAACCAGTATGTTTTTGACTAAGTCTAAGATTTGCTTTTGCTGTACTTTGTCAGTATGGGTTTTTGGCATTTATAGGCCACAGACGAATGAGACCATTGAATCTCATTCACTTTCTGACTTAATTTCACTTAGCACAATCACCTCAAGCTAAAATGGATGTATTTTGTTCCAAAGAGCACTATTTCATCTCCTTTAATTGCTGTATATTCCACTGAGTATATATTACACAATTTCTTTATCTAGTCTTCTATTGATGGGCACGTAGATCAGGTCCATGTTTTGGCAATTGTGGACAGTGCTGCTATGAACAAAGGAGTACATAAGTCTTTTCATATTACAGTTTTCATATTATATGGGTAAGTACCTCACAGAGGTATTTATTTGGATATAAGAACTGAAACTGAATGTTTCATTCTGTAATTAAATAAACTGAAAAGATAATTATAGGTACCATGACATTATGGCAGGGAATATCATAGATTTTTGTTTGTTTTTTGGTATGTGTTCTTTAAATGTTCCTTATATCATGTTTGGTTGAATAGCTCATAATGGGTGTGGAGTAGTTGGGAATTTCTTATTTTACATCCAGCTTGTTTGTGACATTTTTCCCCTCCCCTTCCCAGAATAAAGTCTAAGTATTTACTTTATTTTATTTTATATATTTTTTACATCATTTTTCATTTTTTGCACAATGTATGCATTTTCATCTTGGTTATATTCCCCATACAATTCCCACCCCCCTTATTTTGACTCCTATCCCTCCTCTCCTCCCTTGAGCATGTAAGGAGAGGTCTCTTTCTTAAAGTTTTCCATGTTTACTGATAAATCTTTTTCCCCATTGTCATTTATTACAGCAAGTTATAACTTAGGCCCCTAGAGGATCTAGGGTGGTGCGAAGTATCCTTTCTAATTCAGACAAGCTGACCTGTTTATATATGACCATTTATTTTCTATAGCTATTTTTGTGTTTTGTTTTTCTTCTGTGACTGTTTGATTATCTTTGGTTGACATCAGTATGATCTAGTAAAAATGGGCAGAACAAATTGGTTCAGAATAATCCTTACCTAATGACTGTCTCCTTCAATTAGAATAAATTAAATGCTATGAAAAAAGGATGAGATGGATGGTAGTAAGGGCAAAATGGATGGTTTTAACCTATTTCATGAAGGACAGAAACTCAAGTCAAATGATATCTGCTGAGCAGAAAGCATAACCGACACACAAATAAATGAGAAACAGGGCTAATGACTTAAGTTGTGAGTTACTAGCATTGTGGTCTGGTTGTATAATCATGTACATCCAGAGAAAGTGGAAGTATAAGTAGAAAACATTGTTTATTTATAATTTATATCCCATCTATTTCCAAAACACAATTTGTTTGGCAGTCAGTAGAAATTAACTTTAGATGAAATTAATTTGGATGTGAATTCAGGAAGTTTAGACATTTTCATATAGTGAAAATATTTGTTTCCATTCCACCCCTGCCTCTTACACATTGTGGTATAGGGTTATAGCATTAGTATATAGTTTCTTCTCAAACATTAACTTATTTCTTGAGATATAATAATCTACATTTTTATGGTTCTTCTTTAGGGGTTTTTAGCTCCTGGAGAAATTGATCCCCTGAATCGTAGGTTTTCTACTGTACCAAAGCCAGATGTTGTGGTTCAAGGTATGTATTTTATTCCCAACAGCACTAACGTATTTTTCAATATTAATTCCCTTTTTTATTTTTTACATAAGATATTTTATTTTTTAATTTTTTTCTATATGAATTCTTTCCCCTCCTTTTTTTGAGGTAACATCACCTTTTAATTCTGATCATTTCAGGGAATTATAGGTGTGGTTAGGGGCCAGAGATTTTTGGACCAGTATATGATAACTTTATTTGTTATTGTCTATGTTAGTCTTCGCAAAGTATAGAATATTTGGTTCTCTTTGGTTACAAAATTGCTATTACACTTGATCATGAACAAATGTTTTAATGAATGATTAAGCACTTTTTATTTTTATCATCATAATACAGAAGTCCCCTTTTTATCTCTGCTTTCTTTCTTCTTTTTTTTTTTTGTATTGAGGTAACATTAGTTTATAACACTGTGTATGTAGGTTCCAAGATTACATTTTCTAACCATTCCCACCACCAAATGTCCACTCACTATCCACCATCAACTAATCTACTCTTACCCAATCTTCCCTACTTCTTACCTTCTGGTAACCTCCATTTTATTATGGTCAGTGTCTGAATTTGTTTTCACTTTTGCTTTCTTTATATTCTACAAATATGTGAAATCATATGGCATTTGTCTTTTTCCTTCTGACTTATTTCATTTAGCATAATGATAACGTAATTGCAGTTTTCAGGCCTAGTCTCCCAGCCAGGAATGGATCCCAGGCTGCAGGGGCAGCGCTGAGTCCCCGCCATTAGACCACCACAGGTTGGTGTCTCACAGAGCTGCAGCAGGAACTTTGCTGATGCTCAGGCAAGCAAGCGAGATGAGGCAAATTTGTTTAGAGAAAGAAAAAGTTTATTAAGGTGAAAAGGACTCTCAGGCGGGTGGAACCAGTCCAGAGAGTGGCAAGGGAGCTGTTGTGGGCCTATGTCTAGAGGTATTTAACCATTTTTTTCCCCTATCTTAGAGTTTACCCCCCCCATCCAAGGTCTTATTTTTTTTAAGTTTTACTCTTTTTGTTTAATTCTCCTGGACTCTCTGACCTCATCTCTGGACTGTTTTGGTTACTGTCCTTATCTCAGAAGCCTGTTTAACTCTCCCAAAGTCCCTACCTGTATTGTCATTGAAGCTGTCTACTTAACCCATCTATGGATGGAGCCCCTAACTGCTGTTAGGACAGAGGGCCTCAATCTGATCAGTAACTGCTTTCTGTTGAACATGGGCAACGTGGGGAAGCAGCCAGGGCTCCATCGCAAAGTGAAGCTCTAAGGGACCTCAGAAGGACAGTAGAAGCCTTTAGGCGAGAGGAAATGATTTTGATGAGGGTGTTGAGGATGCAAGGCCCAAACAAGAGAACAATAAAGAAAATTAGTAAGGGAATGAGAAAAGAGAGCAACCAGGGCAGAAGTTGTTTTTTTATAGAGGCAAAGATTATTTGTAGTCAACTAGGCCATGTTCTGTCTGTCTTTTAAGGTCATTTATAATACAGATATTTTTTAATACCTTTAAGGTTTTTTTTTTAAAGATTTATTTATTTATTTATACAAGCACTGGCTACAGTCAGAAGCGCAGAAGGGTGAGAGAATTCACCAGAGCCAGAGGGGAAAGCAGAGCAGGCAGACTGATGAAGTACACTGCTGAGGAGAGCAGTGGGCAGCAGGAGAGGTCTGCGCACCATGTGGGACCCTTGCCCGGCAGCCAGGGATTGAACCTGTGCTGCAGAGGCTGCGGGCAGCTTCGCAACCCAGCGCTCAACCGCTGTGCCACCGGGGAGGCCCCCTTTAAGGTTTTTTTTATTTCACTAGAAGTGTTAATTAAAAAAAAACTTATTTAAGAGGGCACACAAACTCCCCCAGCCTTGGCCATGAGCACGGTAGCAGGGCTATACAGTGTCCTGGCTCAGGCTGGCCATTAGTGCGGGAGATAGTTGACTAGTAGGCTAGTCTAAAGAATTGGAGCAAGGCAGAGTAAGTGGCCCTTTATTCACCAAAAAAAGTGATATTTTTTTTTGTCTGTCACTTTTAGGGTCATCTGAGCCTTGTTTCACCTAGGCTTCTTTAGAAAACATTTTTTTTTCCCAGTACCTGATTCTTTATAGTCAGAGGCAGCTGATGGTTAAGCCTGTCCTCCCATCTTGGCCTGTGGTTTGGGCTGATCCCCTCTCTTGGAGAGTAGAACAGTCCCTCTTTTGGTGCCCCATGTGATGGCATTGAGAACATGGCCCTGGGGCTGGCTTTTTCAGACACTTATTTTTGCCTTCAGACCCACTTTTGCTTTGCCTTCAGACTTTTAAGCCTTTCTTTTGCTTTTAAATTTTTTTTCCTCCTCTCAGACCTTTAACACTGGCTTTAACACTTTTCTTTACTTTGCTTTTAGAACCTTTAAAATATTTATTTTACTACATTATTTACACTTTTGTATCAAGGAGGTTTTTAATTAGGTAGAAGTTAAAATCCTTATATACAGAATAAGTGTCCAATTTTAACCATCACCAAAAAGCTGGGGCCCAAGACCAAAACAATTTTAAAGACAAGTCATTTTACTAACTTTTTTAGATAAGAAAACATTTTGAGTTTGTATTTTTAAGAAAATATCCCTTGGTTTTATATTGTTTTTGTTCTAGCTTACTAAGGCCAAGCATATTAGGGACCATGTATGGGAAGACAGGAGAAGAGGTAGATTAAGATATTTTTTTAAGTTTGTCTATTCCTAGACTTTTATCAGAAATTTGAGGTTTGGAATATAGTTTAAAGAAAGAAAAAAAATAAAGTTATATTCTTACTTTATAGTTTTTGTCAGATTAATTAGTTTAAATAAGAAACTAAACTTTTATAGGTCCAATAAGCAATCTAGAAGTTTTTACTTAACCAATAAGCATCCTGTATAGCTGGTTAGTAAATCCAAGGTAACTCAGCAGTTTTTACTTTAAACAATCTAGACTTTAAGATTAGGAAACACAGGGAAATAGAATTTTTTACCCATGTAATGGACTAGAACAGTGTCTCAAGGTGGACAAAAGGAGAGTGTAGTTTTCCCACAGCTGGAAGGCAGCAGAGATATTTCAATAATTTTAGCACTGGTGCAAAGGTCCAGGCAGCTGCTTGTTGATACCAGAGGCACCCCCCCCCCAAGCCAGTTGCAGTGGGTCCCTTTTTTAGTTCCCAGCATTTTATCCTTTACCTTGGCCATGGCAAAAGAGGTTTAGCTGGAGAAGGGTGTTACAGGTGAGGATGCCATTTATGGGGCAGATTTTTGTACTGGGTCCAGGCAGTATTTAAAGATTAAAACTAGTATTTAAAGATTAAGACTAGAGCCTGGACCAAATTTGTCTAGTTTTTAAGAATGTCAAGGGCAAATTCTGTGGAATTAAGAGAGAACATTTTATGATCTCTGCAGCAGTAAAAGGAAAGTACCCACAAGGACAGCACAAAGCCAAAGCAGAGGCATCCCCAGAGCTGAGTCTGAGGCCCTCCCATCCAACGAGGACCATATACCATGGCCCTATGTCAAGACCCGGGTCTGAGTGACTTACCAACTGTTGAGCAGAGGTCTAGGAGCTGGGTCACCATGCAAAGCAATGTAGACTTGGTTGCTGGCAAGAGGGAGAGGCAAGAGGAGGGAAGTGAACCCCCACATCTCAGCTATGGTGAGCTGTCCAATGTATGGGTACCTTATTGAAATATACGGCTAAGAGAAGCAGCAGGTGAGACAGGAGAAGTTTGCACCTGAAAATTGGTCTTAACTCTGATGTAGGAGAGAGCCATACCCTTTTTTAAGACAAATGAGGAAGCCCCCCTCTGCAACGAGGAAAGAAGGCAGGTGTTCAGCACCACCTTCTTTCTAGTGGTGGTGTCCCTCCTTTTAACCTTGGAGCTCTAACTGTGAGTGATGAACAGTCTCCTCCCCCGGGGGTCTACTGGACTTAATCACTCCTGTTACTAGTGTGACCCGAATACAACAAGCTTATTGTAAGCCACTCTCCTCATCTGATGAAAGAGTCCCTGAACACACCTGAAGAGTAGAGACTGAACACAAGCCCACAGACAAGGTACTGGGACCTAATTTCTTTTTCTTTTTCTTTTTTTTTTTTTCAGAGATTTATTTACTTATTTATACAAGCACTGGGTACAGTCAGAAGCACGGGAGGGTGAGAATTCACTAGAGCCAGAGCGGGGAGCAGAACAGGCAGACTGATGAAATACACTGCTGAGGGGAACAGCGGGCGCGGCAGGAGAGGTCTGCGCGCCATGTGGGACCCTTGCTGGTGGCCGGGGATCAAACCGGCGCTGCAGAGGCTGTGGGCAGCTTCGCAGCGCAGTGCTCAACCGCTGCGCCACCAGGGAGGCCCGGGACCTAATTTCTAATGATGCCCATTTACCAGACAACAAAAGTCATTTTCAAAGTGATAGCTCTTGAACTGGCAGTAGCCCAGGGCCTGATATTTACTTGTCTTAAACTCCCTTTCGTAAAACTGCCACGAGACAAATTTATATAAAAAGTGTAATCTATCAGCTGGAGCTAGGATTTGGGGCAAACCTATACAAATCAAAAAAGTGGCGCATCCCTGTCAAAATATGAAACCCAACCTCTTCTGTCTGTGCCTACTGGCAGGGTCAAAGCAGACACCAGGGGAAAGGCTCCCAGGGATGTCTCAAGATTTTTATAAGAACATTTTGTACCTTATGACTTATAAGTTGCCTTGATTGAAGCTGTAAGAAGTCTGCCTTATAGGGGGAGGGACCAAGAAGGTTAAAGTCCTTTTTTAAATAGTCAGGCCTCCGTGCCTCTCACCTAGGTGCTGGCTTAGCATAACGCTTTGTCTGCCTCATTGGACCTCCTGGATGTCCATGGTTTCAAGGGCCACAGCTCGGTTGTCCTGAGTACCCTCGGAGTCCACAGATGATAGAGAAAAGTGTGGAATCAGTGACAGGAGAATCCCCACATTCCCTTCAGTGAGTGTAGCATCAGGAAGCCCTGCCAGCTGAGAAACCTTTCACCCAAGACTTTAAGAATGGTTGTCTCATGCTAGTCGTTTTTACCTTGCTAATGGGTGACCAGTAATTTTGCAGCAACATAAAGGACAGAGAGAAAGTTTGTGAAATGTCTACAGCCTATCTGAAGCCCCACAGGTAACAGCGAAGTAAATCAGTAGCACTGGAAGAGAGAGTGAGAAAGATAGATAGGAGAGAGAGAGAGAGAGAAAGGGAACAAGGAAAGATAAAGGGACCCATTTAAATAATTCTAACAGGTATATGATGCCAGGGTGGGGTTCTGTGTTGGATCCTGTGTGGTGCTTAGTGATAAATGACTTTCCCAACTGTCACATTGGGACCATTCATGCTCTGCTGGGTCTTGGCAACTCCTGCCTGCTGAGGGTAGGGGAGGATGGCCTGGGCTGCTGGGAGATCAGTCCCTTATGTGCAGCTCCTCAATGGCCGCTAGATAATGTATGTGCCTAGCTTTTCAGAGACCATAGTCTCTCATACAACAACCAGACTTTATTTTTTCAACTGGCAGATGGGCTAGTCCCCTTATCTGGTCTGGTTACCACTTTATCCTCCCACAGGAGTCTTTAAGGCAGTTGCCTTTTGGCATTTATTGACCATCCTGTGTCCTTTTTGTGGCCACTTTGATGGCTCTGAAAGAAAGAAAATGTTTAGCAAGGCAAACATAGGACAAGATGAGAGTAGTGAAAAAAATTTGCACCTCTCTGTTCACGTACCTTAAATCTTGCAAAATCCTAGACAGTGAGTCCCAGAGCAAGTTAGGATTAAGTAGGCAACTTCAGGAACAGAGCAGGCAGGGACTTTGGTTGACTTAAAAAGGCTTCTGAGATAAGGACGGTAAATTCTAAAAAGTGCTAATAAAGACCCTCCCGACTCACCATTTTAAAGTAGGTACCCTAGACTGCGTGGAGCTGGGAAAGGGCTGCCCCACAGCCAGAGGTGAGCTGAAAAGCCCCCACAAGCCAGGCCTCATTTGGCTACCATTTGGAGCCTAGACGGGCATCCAGCAATTTGGAGCCCAGAGGGCGATTCTGACACCACAGGGCAGTCTGTAGGACCACAAGACCCACATTGAATTAAACAAATACGGAAGGGGGAGATTCTCTGTGACAGTGACCACTAACATATTCATAGTACTACTGCCGTACTGGAATTCTGGCATAATGTTTTTTGACTCAACTGTACCACTAGTTTCCGAGATCCCAGAAAGAGCACACGGAAAAGATGCTGGCCATTACTAGCGACACAGTGTTCCAACGCATAGGACAAATTAGAAAACAAGCAGCAGGAAGAAGAAAAATGACAAACAACCAAGCAAGTCCTCAGGGAAAAGACACGCCACAAAAAGAAAATCACCCACCAGAATGCAACAACAGTGACGTGGAAGAACTTCTGAGCTTTCCAGAAAGAGAATTTAAAATTGCCATGATTAAAATCTAACAGAAATTATAAAGGAAAACAATGACAAGGGGAAAATAATCAACGATCAGAAGAATAAAATTGAGTCCCTAAAGAGGGAAGTGAAAGAAATGCAGGAGATCAAAGGATTAATGGAGGAGCTAAAGAACTCTGGGAAAAGCAGTGAAAGCAGAATAGATGAAATGGAAGAATGAATAAGTACTCTTGAAGACACAAATAAAAAGAACAAAAACAGTAAAGGAAAGAGAAGTACGAATGAAAAAGACTGAAGAAAGACTTTGGGAACTATATGACTCCATGAGGAAAGGAAATATAAGTGTTACAGGAATCCCAGAAGGAGAGGAGAGAGACATAGGAACAGGGAAAATATTCAAGGAAATAATGAAGAGAACTTCCCAAACATGAAGAAGGAGCTGGAGATAGACATACAAGAAGCAAGAAGAACCCCAGACTTCCATGATGAAAGGAAATATACAGCAAGACACATAATAGTAAAGCTCCCAAGAATCCAAGACAAGGAAAAAATAATAAAGCTGATGAGGGAAGAAACATATAACATACAAAGGACAACCAATCAGACTGACATCAAATTTCTCCAAAGAAACAGTATGGGCAAGGAGAGAGTGAAGTGACATAGTCAACAAACTCCAAGACAACAAATGCCAACCAAGAATACTCTATCCCGCAAAGCTATCCTCTATGAAAAAAGAATAAGGACCTTCCCAGACAAACAGAAACTCTGTAGTATTCTCACAACTAAACCCCCACTCCAAAAAGTACTACAAGGAGTCCGAAAGCCAGAACCAAAAAGAGGGATCAATAAGAACAAAACAAGACCAAAAAATTGATTAAAAAGTAAAATCAGAGAAAAGTCATACAAAATAGCAAATACAAATGCTAACATACCAATATTAACTCTAAATGTAAACAGACTAAATCCTTCAATAAAAAGACAGAGTCACAGACTGGATAAAGAAACAAAACCCGGGCCTCCCCAGTGGCGCAGCGGTTGAGCGCTGGGTTGCGAGGCTGCCCGCGGCCTCTGCAGCGCCGGTTCGATCCCCGGCTGCTCTCCGGCCACCAGAGGAGGGTCCCGCATGGCGCGCAGGCCTCTCCTGCCGCCCGCTGCTCCCCTCAGCAGTGTGCTTCGGTCCTTCTGCCTGCTCTGCTCCCCGCTCTGGCTCTGGTGAATTCTCTCGCCCTCCTGTCCTTCTGACTGTACCCAGTGCTTGTATAAATGAATGAATAAATAAATAAATCTTTAAAAAAATAAAAACACTTGAAAAAAAAAAGAAACAAAACCAAACCTTTTGCTGCCTCCAGGAAACATTTAACTACAAAAAATAAAAATAGACTCAAAGGTAAAGGATGGAAAACAATCCTACAAAACAAATGGACCAAAAAAGAAGGCAGGAACAGATACACTTATATCAGATAAAACAGATTTCAATCTCAAAAAGATAAAAAGAGACCCCAACAGTCACTGCATTATGATCAAGGGGACAATACTTCAAAAAGAAATAACACTCATTAACATATGCTCACCAAATGAAGGAACACCAAAATATGTCAGACAACTATTGTCATCTCTGAAAACAGACATCAGAGGAAACACATATGTAGTAGGAGACTTTAACACACCACTATCAACAATGGATAGATCAAGGACACAAAAATTAAGACAGGACACTAAAGCTCTAAATAAGGATCTAGAGCTCATGGGCTTAACAGACATCTATAGAACACTAAATTCAAAAAAATCTGAGTACACATTTTGTCAAGTGCACATGGATCATTCTCCAGGATCAATCACATACTGGGACACAAGACAAACATCAACAGATACACCAAGATTGAAATAATATCAACCATCTTCTCTGACCATGAAGGCATCTAACTAGAAATAAACCATAAAAAGAAGGCAAGGAACTCTCCTACCTCATGGAGATTGAAACCCACACTACTGGAGGACCACTGGACTAATGAGTAGATCAAGGAAGAAATTTAAAAATACTTTTCAGTTGAATGACAAAGAGGACACCAATTTCCTAAATGTATGGGATGCAGCAAAAGCAGTAATGAGAGGAAAATATATAGCAATAGAGGCTCACATCAAGAAACAAGAAAGCGCTCAAAGAAACAACCTAATCTCACAGCTCAAAGAACTAGAAAAAGAACAACAAGAAAAAAAACCTTAAACAGGAGAAGAAAAGAAATAAAAAATCAAAGCAGAAATAAACTAATAAAACAATCCAAAAGATCAATGAAACCAGAAGTTGGTTCTTTGGAAAAATAAATATAATAGACAAACCCCTAGCCAGGCTGACAAAGGAAAAATGGGGAAAAGCACAAATAAATACGATCACAAATGAAAAAGGAGAAATCACAACAGACACAGCAGAAATCAAACGAATAATCAGAAACTACTATGAACAGTTATATGCAAACAAGCTCAACAATCTAGAAGAGATGGACAAATTCCTACAACTCCACATCACCCAAAGCTAGATAAAGAAGAAATAGAACACCTAAACAGACCAATTACAAGTAGTGAAATTGAAATGGTAATCAAAACCCTCCCCAAAAACAAAAGCCCAGGACCTGATGGATTTACAAATGAATTCTACCAAACATTCAGAAACGAATTAGTGCCTGTCTTTCACAAACTCTTTCAAAAAATTGAGAAGGAAGGGATAATACCAAACACGTTCTATGAAGCCAACATTATGTTAATACCAAACCTGAACAAGGACAACACAAAAAAAGAAAACTGCAGGCCAATCTCTCTAATGAAAACTGATGCAAAAATCCTCAGTAATCCAACAATGTATCCATAAGATAATTCACCACAACCAAGCGGGATTTATTCCAGGGACATAAGAATGGTTCAACATCCAAAAATCAATCAGTGTTATCCAACACATCAACAAGAACAAATATAAAAACCATATGATAATATCAATAGATGCTGAGAAAGCTTTCGACAAAGTGCAACACCCATTTATGATAAAAGCCCTTGAAATTCTCGGGATACAAGGAACATACCTCAACATCATAAAGGCCATATATGACAAGCCAACAGCCAGTATCATTCTCAATGGCGAAAAGCTGAAAGCATTTCCATTAAGATCTGGAACAAGACAAGGATGTCCACTCTCACCACTGCTTTTCAATACAATTCTGGAAGTCCTAGCCAGAACAATAAGACAAGAGAAAGACATTCAAGGAATCCAGATAGGGAAGGAAGAAGTCAAACTATCATTATTCGCAGATGATATGATAATATATATATAGAACCCCAAAAACTCCACAGAAAAACTAATTCAACTAACCAATCAGTTTGGTAAAGTGGCAGGATACAAAATCAACATGCAGAAGTCAGTAGCCTTCCTATACACAAACAATAAATCTGAAGAAGAAGAAATAAAAAAAATCCCTTTTATTATTGAACCAAAAAAAATCAAATACTTGGGAATAAACCTAACAAAAGAGGTAAAGGACGTATATAAAGAAAACTATGAAACACTGTTAAAAGTAATAAAAGACACAAAGAAATGGAAAGACATCCCCTGCTCATGGATTGGAAGAATAAACATTATTAAAATGGCCATCCTACCAAAAGCAATATACAGATTCAATGATATTCCAATAAAAATTTCAATGACATTTTTCAAAGAAATAGAACAATTATTGATGAAATTCATAGGGAATCACCAAAACCCCCGAATAGCCAAAGCTCTCCTGAATAAAAAAAAGAAGGGAATGGAGGCACCACACTCCCAGTTTTTAAAGTATAAAACAAAGCCATAATAATCAAAACTGCATGATATTGGAACAAGAACAGACACACAGGTCAACGGAACCAAATGGATAATCCAGAAATCAGACCACAGATTTATGGTCAACTAATCTTTGACAAAGGAGCGAGCAAAGAATATGCACTGGAGCAAAGAAGTTTGTTCAATAAATGGTGCTGGGAAAACCAGGTCACCACATGCAAAAGAATGAAGCTTGAATTTTTCTATTTCATTCTGGCTTATTTCGCTGAGCAAGAAAAATACCGGATGGGCTCACTCATAGCAGGAATCTAGAAAATCTAAATAAGGGACCAGGAAAAAGAATAACTATAAGAAAGAAAAAATCAAAATCAACAAACAACTATGAACCAGAGACACACTATGGGGGTGGGGTGGGGAAAGGAGAGATTGGGGTCAAAATAAGGGGATTGCAATTGTGTGGGGAATATAAAAATAAAATTAAAAAAAAATGAAGCTTGACTACTACCTCACACCATGCACAAAAACCCACTCAAAATGGATTAAAGAACTAGACATAAGACCTGAAACCATAAAATATATAGAAGGAAATATAGGAAAAGACTACATGACATGCACCTGAAAAACATCTTTACAGACTTATCACCCAAAGCAGTGATAGTGAAGGCAAAGATAAACAGCTGGGACTACATCAAATTAAAAAGCTTCTGCACAGCAAAAGAGACAATAACCAAAACAAATTTTCTCCCCACCAACTGGGAGAAAATTTTTTTTTTAAGTTGTAATTTTATTTTATTTTTATTTTATTTTTTTATTAAATTTTATTTTTATATTCCCCCATACAATTGCAAATGCCCCATTCTGACCCCAATCCTTCCCCTCCCGCCCCCCACCCCCCAAAAAGTGTCTCTGGTTCATAGTTTTTTGTTGATTTTGATTTTCACTTTCTTATATTCATTTTCCTGGTCCCTTATTTAAGTTTTCTAGATTCCTGCTATGAGTGAGACCATCCGGTATTTTTCTTTTTCTTTTTGGCTTATTTCGCTGAGCATGATCCCTTCCAGCGCCATCCATGTTGCTGCAAATTGCATGTGTTTATCTTTTTTGAATGCTGAGTAATATTCCATGGTATATATGTACCACATCTTCTTGATCCAGTCATCTATTTTTGGGCATTTGGGCTGTTTCCAAAGCTTAGCTATTGTAAACAGTGCTGCTATAAACATAGGGGTGCAGGTGCTCTTTGGAATTGATGTTTCTGTGTCCTTTGGGTAAATACCTAGGAGTGGAATTGCTGGATCATATGGAAGCTCTATGTTTAGTAGGTCCAGAAATCTCCACACAGCTCTCCATAGTGGTTGGACCTGTTTGCACTCCCACCAACAGTGCAGGAGAGTTTCTTTTTCTCCACGTCCTCGCCAACATTTGTTGTTGCTAGTTTTTTTAATATGTGCCATTCTCACTGGTGTGAGATGGTATCTCATGGTAGTTTTGATTTGCATTTCCCTGATGACAAGTGATGTTGAACATTTTTTCATATGTCTGTTGGCCATTTGCATTTCCTCTTCAGAGAAGTTTCTTTTTAGCTCTTCTGCCCATTTTTTGACTGGGTTATTTTCTTTGTTGTTGCTGAGTCTCATCAGCTCTTTGCAGATTTTTGTGATCAGTCCTTTATCATTAGTGTTGGGTGCAAAAATGTTCTCCCAGTTGGTGGGGTTTCTCTTTGTTTTTGTTATTGTCTCTTTTGCTGTGCAGAAGCTCTTTAATTTGATGTAGTCCCATCTGTTTATCTTTGTCTTCACTATCACTGCTTTGGGTGATGTGTCTGTAAAGATGTCTTTGATGTGCAAATCACGTAGTGTTTCGCCTGTATTTCCTTCTATGTATTTTATGGTTTCAGGTCTTATGTCTAGTTCTTTAATCCATTTTGAGTTGATTTTTGTGTATGGTGTGAGGTAGTGGTCAAGCTTCATTCTTTTGCATGTAGCGACCCAGTTTTCCCAGCACCATTTATTGAACAAACTTTCTTTGCTCCAATGCATAGTCTTTGCTCCTTTGTCAAAGATTAGTTGAACATAAATCTGTGGGTTTATTTCTGGATTTTCTATTCGATTCCATTGGTCTGTATATCTGTTCTTGTTCCAATACCATGCAGTTTTGATGATTATGGCTTTGTAGTATAGTTTGAAGTCTGGGAGTGTGATGCCTCCATTTCCTTCTTTTTTTTTCAGTAGAGCTTTGGCTATTCGGGGTTTTTGGTGATTCCATATGAATTTCATCAATAATTGTTCTATTTCTTTGAAGAATGCCATTGAGATTTTGATTGGAATAGCATTGAATCTGTATATTGCTTTTGGTAGGATGGCCATTTTAATAATGTTTATTCTTCCAATCCATGAGCAGGGGATGTCTTTCCATTTCTTTGTGTCTTCTTCTATTTCTTTTAACAGTGTTTTATAGTTTTCTTTGTATAGGTCCTTTACCTCTTTTGTTAGATTTATTCCCAAATATTTGATTTTTTTTGTTTCGATAATAAAAGGGGTGGTTTTTTTGATTTCTTCTTCTTCAGATTTATTGTTTGTGTATAGGAAGGCTACTGACTTTTGTGTGTTGATTTTGTATCCTGCCACTTTACTGAACTGATTGATGAGTTGAATTAGTTTTTCTGTGGAGATTTTGGGGTTCTCTATGTATATTATCATATCATCTGCAAATAGTGATAGTTTGACTTCTTTTCCTATTTGGATTCCTTGGATGTCTTTCTCTTGTCTTATTGCTCTGGCTAGGACTTCCAGTATTATATTGAAAAGCAGTGGTGAGAGTGGACATCCTTGTCTTGTTCCAGATCTTAATGGAATTGCTTTCAGCTTTTCACCATTGAGAATGATACTGGCTGTTGGCTTGTCATAGATGGCCTTTATGATGTTGAGGTATGTTCCTTGTATCCCAAGAATTTCAAGGGCTTTTATCATGAATGCGTGTTGCACTTTGTCGAAAGCTTTCTCAGCATCTATTGATATTATCATATGGTTTTTATATTTCTTTTTGTTGATGTGTTGGATAACGTTGATTGATTTTCTGATGTTAAACCATCCTTGTGTCCCTGGAATGAATCCTACTTGGTCGTGGTGAATTATCTTATGGATACATTGTTGGATTCTGATAGCTAAAATTTTATTGAGGATTTTTGCATCAGTGTTCATTAGGGAGATTGGCCTATAGTTTTCCTTTTTTGTGTTGTCCTTGTTTGGTTTTGGTATTAGTGTAATGTTGGCTTCATAGAACGTGTTTGGTATTGTCCCTTCCTTCTCAATTTTTTGGAAGAGTTTGTGAAGGATGGGCACTAATTCGTCTCTGAATGTTTGGTAGAATTCATTTGTAAATCCATCAGGTCCTGGGCTTTTGTTTTTGGGGAGGTTTTTGATTACCATTTCAATTTCGCTGCTTGTAATTGGTCTGTTTCGGTGTTCTATTTCTTCTTTATCTAGCTTTGGGTGATTGTAGAGTTGTAGGAATTTGTCCATCTCCTCTAGATTGTTGAACTTGTTTCCATATAACTGTTCATAGTAGTTACTGATTATTCTTTTGATTTCTGCTGTGTCCGTTGTGATTTCTCCTCTTTCATTGATGATCCTGTTTATTTGTGCTTTCTCCCTTTTTTCCTTTGTGAGCCTGGCCAGGGGTTTGTCTATTTTATTGATTTTTTTTCGAAGAACCAGCTCTTGGTTTCATTGATCTTTTGGATTGTTTTTTTAGTTTCAATTTCATTTATTTCTGCTTTGGTTTTTATTATTTCTTTTCTTCTACTGGTTTTGGGGTTTTTTTGTTGCTCTTTTTCTAGATCTTTGAGCTTCGAGATTAGGTTGTTTCTTTGAGTTCTTTCTTGTTTCTTGATGTGAGCTTCTATTGCTATATATTTTCCGCTTATTACTGCATTTGCTGCATCCCATACATTTAGGATATTGGTGTCCTCCTTGTCGTTCAATTCAAAGAATTTTTTAATTTCTTCTTTGATCTCTTCATTAGTCCAGTGGTCTTCCAGTAGTGTGGTTTTTAATCTCCATGAGGTAGGAAAGTTCCTTGCCTTCTTTTTATGGTTTATTTCTAGTTTGATGCCTTCATGGTCAGAAAAGATGGTTGGTATGATTTCAATCTTGGTGTATCTGTTGATGCTTGTCTTGTGCCCCAGTATGTGATCGATCCTGGAGAATGATCCGTGTGCGCTTGAGAAAAATATGTACTCCGTTTTTTTGGGGTTTAGTGTTCTATAGATGTCTGTTAAGCTCAATTGCTCTAGGTCCTTATTTAGAGCTTTGGTTTCTTTACTTATTTTTTGTCTTGTTGATCTATCCATTGTTGATAGTGGTGTATTGAAGTCTCCCACTACGTATGTGTTTTCTCTGATGTCTGTTTTCAGAGAGGACAACAGTTGTCTGATATATTTTGGTGCTCCTTCGTTTGGTGAGTATATGTTAATGAGTGTTATTTCTTCTTGAAGTATTGTCCCCTTGATCATAATGTAGTGACCATTGGGGTCTCTTTTTATCTTTTTGAGTTTGAAATCTGTTTTATCTGATACAAGTATAGCTGTTCCTGCTTTCTTTTTTGGTCCATTTGCTTGTAGGATTGTTTTCCATCCTTTAACTTTGAGCCTATTTTTATCTTTTGTAGCTAAATGTGTTTCCTGGAGACAGCAAAAGGTTGGGTTTTGTTTCTTAATCCAGGCTGCAACTCTGTGTCTTTTTATTGAAGAGTTTAGTCCATTTACATTTAGAGTTAATATTGATATGTTAGCATCTGTATTTGCCATTGTGTTTGTCTTTCCTTTGATTTTATTTATTTATTCTTTTAATAACTTTTTTTTTTTGGCCTTCTTTCATTGTTATTCGTCCCTCTGAGGTTCTGGCTTTAGGACTCCTTGTAGTATTTTTTGGAGTGGGGGTTTAGTTGTAATGAAATTCCGGAGTTTCTGTTTGTCTGGGAAGGTCCATATTCTTTCTTCAAAGAGGAAGGAGAGCTTTGCGGGATAGAGTATTCTTGGTTGGCATCTGTTTTCTTGGAGTCTGTTGACTATGTCCCTCCACTCTCTCCTTGCCCGTAGTGTTTCTTCGGAGAAGTCTGATGTCAGCCTGATTGGCTTTCCTTTGAATGTTATCTGTTTCTTCCCTCTTGCCAGCTTCATTATTTTTTCCTTGTCCTGGATTCTTGGGAGCTTTACTATTATGTGTCTTGCTGTATTTTTCCTTTCGTTGTGGAAGTTTGGTGTTCTTCTTGCTTCTTGTATATCAATTTTCAGCTCCTTCTTCGCATTTGGGACGTTCTCTTCAATTATCTCCTGGAATATTTTCTCTTTTCCTACATCTCTCTCCTCTCCTTCTGGAATTCCTATAACTCTTGTATTTCCTTTCCTCATGGAGTCAGATAGTTCCCAAAGTCTTTCTTTGTTCTTTTTCCTTCGTACTTCTCTTTCCTTTTCTGTTTTGGTTCTTTTTATTTCTGTGTCTTCAAGAGTACTTATTCGTTCTTCCATTTCATCTATTCTGCTTTCATTGCTTTTCCCAGAGTTCTTTAGTTCCTCCATTAATTCTTTGATCTCTTGCATTTCTTTTACTTCCCTCTTTAGGGACTCAATTTCATTCTTCTGACCATTGTTTTCCCTCTTTAGGGACTCAATTTCCTTCTTCTGATCGTTGTTTTCCTTTATGACTGCTGCCACTTTTTTAATCATGGCAATTTTAAATTCTCTTTCTGGAAGGCTCAGAAGTTCTTCCAAGTTTCTGTCGTTGCAATCTGGAGGGTGGTTTTCTTTTTGTGGTGTGCTTCTTTCCTGAGGTGTTGTTAGGTTGCGTGTGGTTCTTCTACTCCCTACTGTCTGTTTTCTAATTTGTCGTATGCATTGGGACACTGTGTTGCTTGGACTGGCCGTCATCTTGGGTGAACTTCTCCGCTCCCCTCTGGCTCCTCCAGGAACCATCTCTGGCTTCTGGGAGAGCTTTCTACTGGTTTGAGGCAGTCTTTACTGAAGAAATGTCCCTTTTCTAAACTGGCGAAGCAGGACGCAGTCCCTCCGCATCCAGTCTCAGGCACACTCTTCTGCGTGCCCGGTCTGCCCCGGACGTGGGTGCCTGCTCCCTCTGTGGGCTCAGACAGCTGGTTGGAAGGGGCCTGGCGTGGGCTAACTTCCCAGCTGGCCACTGGGTCCTCCAGAAGCCTTCTGGCCTTTTCAAGAAGTCTTAAGAAATTTCCCTGTTCTATGTGGTGTTAGTGACTTTTTTTCTGGTCGCTAGGTGGCGCTAGAGATCTCTCCTATTGTCCTTGGGGGGCTGTTTTTCAACCCCCCACCTCCATGGGACAGGGAACAGGGAGCGAGAATGGTAGGGTAAACCTCAACGGCTTTGGGGTGCTGTGTCTGCCTTGTGCCCCACCGTTGTGGAGAACCCACGCCCAGAATTTCATGCCCCAGGTCTCAGTTCAAAGCCCTCAGGTCCAGGACGCAGGCTGTAGCCCAGTTCAGTGGCGCGGGAATGGCGCCTTTTGCACTGCTCCCATGCCTGGGCGCCTGGTTCCTGCTCACTCAGTGAGGGACTTTCACCCCAGTGAGGGCCTCCGCGCGTCTCCCCGCAAGCCTAGGTCGCAGGCGCGGGGACCTGGGCAGCTGGGATCCCGGTCCACGTTTGCTTTTCAGGCGCGCCAAGCATGCCGCTTTTCCGCGCAAGCTTACCGGCAGCCCAGGCTGTGTGCGCGTCTCCCGGGGTCTTTGTTCTTCTCTAATGGCACCCGGAGCCGTTCACTCACCGCCTCGGCGGATCCTGCAGGGTTCTCCACAGCTCCCGTTCACGGGGTGTGGTGGCTGCAATAGTTCCTTTCCACTCACAGTCCCGCTTACTGCGTCGTTTGTTCTTGTTGGTCGTTTTAGTTTGTTGTTTTCCTCCTCTCTGCCGGTGGGAGAGTGCCGCCTCTGTGGGCGGGGTTGGGGAGCAGGGTTCTGTGCTTCCCTCCCTTCTAGTCCTCTTTTATGGCAACTTTCTTCTTCCGGTAGTTTGCTGGCGTCACCCATTTATTTTCCGTGTCCCACTTCTCACTGGGACCTGCCGCTTTTCCTCCCTATTAACTTTTTTTAATGGGAGATCTTACTCGCAGCGTCTTCTCGCCGCCATGTTGCTCCGCCCCCTCTCACAATTTTCAAGAAGCTCTTTAATTTGATGTAGTCACAGCTGTTTACCTTTGCCTTCACTATCACTGCTTTGGGTGATGTGTCTGTAAAGATGTCTTTGATGTGCATATCATGTAGTGTTTCGCCTATATTTCCTTCTATGCATTTTATGGTTTCAGGTCTTATGTCTAGTTCTTTAATCCATTTTGAGTTGATTTTTGTGTATGGTGTGAGGTAGTGGTCAAGCTTCATTCTTTTGCATGTAGCGACCCAGCTTTCCCAGCACCATTTATTGAACAAGCTTTCTTTGCTCCAATGCATAGTCTTTGCTCCTTTGTCAAAGATTAGTTGAACCATAAATCTGTGGGTTTATTTCTGGATTTTCTATTCGATTCCATTGGTCTGTATGTCTGTTCTTGTTCCAATACCATGCAGTTTTGATGATTATGGCTTTTTAGTAGTGTTTGAAGTCTGGGAGTGTGAAGCCTCCATTCCCTTCTCTTTTTTTTTTCAGGAGAGCTTTGGCTATTCAGGGTTTTGGGTGATTCCATATGAATCTCATCAATAATTGTTCTATTTCTTTGAAGAATGGCATTGAAATTTTTATTGGAATAGCATTGAATTTGTATATTGCTTTTGGTTTGGTAAGATGGCCGTTTTGAAAATGTTTATTCTTCCAATCCATGAGCAGGGGATGTCTTTCCATTTCTTTGTGTCTTCTTCTATTTCATTTAACAGTGTTTTAAAGTTTTCTTTGTATAGGTCCTTTACCTCTTTTGTTAGATTTATTCCCAAGTATTTGATTTTTTTTTGTTTCGATAATAAAAGGGATGGTTTTTTTTATTTCTTCTTCAGATTTATTGTTTGTGTATAGGGAGGCTACTGACTTTTGCATGTTGATTTTGTATCCTGCCACTTTACCGAAGTGATTGATGAGTTGAATTAGTTTTTCTGTGGAGTTTTTGGGGTTCTCTATATATATTATCATATCATCTGCAAATAGTGATAGTTTGACTTCTTCTTTTCCTATTTGGATTCCTTGGATGTCTTTCTCTTGTCTTACTGCTCTGGCTAGGACTTCCAGTATTATATTGAAAAGCAGTGGTGAGAGTGGACATCCTTGTCTTGTTCCAGATCTTAATGGAAATGCTTTCAGCTTTTCACCATTGAGAATGATACTGGCTGTTGGCTTGTCACATATGGCTTTTATGATGTTGAGGTATGTTCCTTGTATCCCAAGAATTTCAAGGGCTTTTATCATGAATGGGTGTTGCACTTTGTCGAAAGCTTTCTCAGCATCTATTGATATTATCATATGGCTTTTATATTACTTTTTGTTGATGTGTTGGATAACATTGATTGATTTTCGGATGTTGAACCATCCTTGTGTCCCTGGCATGAATCCTACTTGGTCGTGGTGAATTATCTTATGGATACATTGTTGGATTCTGATAGCTAAAATTTTATTGAGGATTTTTGCATCAGTGTTCATTAGGGAAATTGGCCTGTAGTTTTCCTTTTTTGTGTTGTCCTTGTTTGGTTTTGGTATTAGTGTAATGTTGGCTTCATAGAACGTGTTTGGTATTGTCCCTTCCTTCTCAATTTTTTGGAAGAGTTTGTGAAGGATAGGCATTAATTCGTCTCTGAATGTTTGGTAGATTTCATTTGTAAATCCATCAGGTCCTGGGCTTTTGTTTCTGGGGAGGTTTTTGATTACCATTTCAATTTCGCTGCTTGTAATTGGTCTGTTTAGGTGTTCTATTTCTTCTTTATCTAGCTTTGGGTGATTGTAGAGTTGTAGGAATTTGTCCATCTCCTCTAGATTGTTGAACTTGTTTCCATATAACTGTTCATAGTAGTTACTGATTATTCTTTTGATTTCTGCTGTGTCCGTTGTGATTTCTCCTCTTTCATTGATGATCCTGTTTATTTATGCTTTCTCCCTTTTTTCCTTTGTGAGCCTGGCTAGGGGTTTGTCTATTTTATTGATTTTTTTTCGAAGAACCAGCTCTTGGTTTCATTGATCTTTTGGATTGTTTTTTTAGTTTCAATTTCATTTATTTCTTCTTTGGTTTTTATTATTTCTTTTCTTCTACTGGTTTTGGGGTTTTTTTGTTGCTCTTTTTCTAGCTCTTTGAGCTTCGCAATTAGGTTGTTTCTTTGATTTCTTTCTTGTTTCTTGATGTGAGCCTCTATTGCTATATATTTTCCTCTTATTACTGCTTTTGCTGCATCCCATACATTTAGGAAATTGGTGTCCTCATTGTCATTCAATTCAAAGAATTTTTTAATTTCTTCTTTGATCTTCTCATTAGTCCAGTGGTCTTCCAGTAGTGTGGTTTTCAATCTCCATGAGGTAGGGGAGTTCCTTGTCTTCTTTTTATGGTTTATTTCTAGTTTGATGCCTTCATGGTCAGAAAAGATGGTTGGTATGATTTCAATCTTGGTGTATCTGTTGATGTTTGTCTTGTGTCCCAGTATGTGATCGATCCTGGTGAGTGATCCATGTGCACTTGAGAAAAATGTGTACTCCTTTTTTTTGGGTTTAGTGTTCTATAGATGTCTGTTAAGCCCAAGCACTCTAGGTCCTTATTTAGAGCTTTAGTGTCTTTACTTATTTTTTGTCTCGTTGATCTATCCGTTGTTGATTGTGGTGTGTTGAAGCCTCCCACTACGTGTGTGTTTTCTCTGATGTCTGTTTTCAGAGATGATAATAGTTGTCTGATATATTTTGGTGCTCCTTCGTTGGGTGAATATATGTTAGTGAGTGTTATTTCTTCCTGAAGTATTGTCCCCTTGATCATAATGTAGTGACCGTTGGGGTTGCTTTTTATCTTTTTGAGTTTGAAATCTGTTTTATCTGATATAAGTATAGCTGTTCCTGCTTTCTTTTTTGGTCCATTTGCTTGTAGGATTGTTTTCCATCCTTTAACTTTGAGTCTATTTTTATCTTTTGTAGTTAAATGTGTTTCCTGGAGACAGCAAAAGATTGGGGTTTGTTTCTTAATCCAGCCTGCGACTCTGTGTCTTTTTATTGAAGAGTTTATTCCATTTACATTTAGAGTTAATATTGATATGTTAGCATCTGTATTTGCCATTGTGTTAGTTTTTCCTTTGATTTTATTTATTTATTCTTTTAATAACTTTTTTTTTACCTTCTTTCGTTGTTATTCGTCCCTCTGAAGTTCTGGCTTTAGGACTCCTTGTAGTATTTTTTGGAGTGGGGGTTTAGTCGTAATGAAATTCCAGAGTTTCTGTTTTTCTGGGATGGTCCTTATTCTTTCTTCATAGAGGAAGGAGAGCTTTGTGGGATAGAGTATTCTTGGTTGGCATCTGTTTTCTTGGAGTCTGTTGACTATGTCCCTCCACTCTCTCCTTGCCCGTGTGTTTTTTCGGAGAAGTCTGATGTCAGCCTGATTGGTTTTCCTTTGAATGTTGTCTGTTTCTTCCCTCTTTTCAGCTTCATTATTTTTTCCTTGTCCTGGATTCTTGGGAGCTTTACTATTATGTGTCTTGCTGTATTTTTCCTTTCGTCGTAGAAGTTTGGTGTTCCTCTTGCTTCTTGTATATCAATTTTCAGCTGCTTATTCACGTTTGGGAAGTTCTCTTCAATTATCTCCTGGAATATTTTCTCTGTTCCTACATCTCTCTTGTCTCCTTCTGGTATTCCTATAACTCTTATATTTCCTTTCCTCATGGAGTCCGATAGTTCCCGAAGTCTTTCTTCAGTCTTTTTTCTTCTACTTCTCTTTCCTTTTCTGTTTTGGTTCTTTTTATTTCTGTGTCTTCAAGAGTACTTATTCGTTCTTCCATTTCATCTGTTCTGCTTTCATTGCTTTTCCCAGAGTTCTTTAGTGCCTCCATTAATTCTTTGATCACCTGCATTTTCTTCACTTCCCTCTTTAGGGACTCAATTTCATTCTTCTGATCGTTGATTATTTTTCCCTTATCATTGTTTTTGTTTATGACTTCTGTCAAGTTTTTTAATCATGGCAACTTTAAATTCTCTTTCTGGAAGGCTCATTAGTTCTTCCAAGTTACTGTCGTTGCAATCTGGGGGGTGGTTTTCTTTTGGTTATATGCTTTTTTCCTGAGGAGTTGCTAGGTTGCGTGTGGTTCTTCTACTCCCTACTGTCTGTTTTCTAATTTGCTGTATGCATTGGGACACTGTGTTTCTGGGACTGGCCGGCATCTTGGGTGAACTTCTCCGCTCCCCTCTGGCTCCTCCAGGAGTCATCTCTTGGTTTCAAGCAGTCTTTACTGAAGAAAGTTCCCTGTTCTATGGGGTGTTGGTGATTTTTTTTTTCTGGTTGCTAGGTGGCACCAGAGATCTCTCATAGTGTTCTTGGGGAGCTGCTTTTTTTCACCCCGTGGGATGGGGAACAGAGTGAGAGTGGTGGGGAAAGCCTCAACGGCTTTGGGGTGCTGTGTTTGCCTTGTGCCCCACCGTCATGGGAAACCCACGAATTTCGTGCCCCGGGTCTCAGTTCCAAAGCGCTCAGGTCCAGGATGCGGGCTGTAGCCCATTTCAGTGTCCGCAGAAATGGCGCCTTTTGCACCCCGCTCCCGTGTCCGCGCGCTTGGTTTCTGATTACTCAGTGAGGGATATTCACCTCAGTGAGGGCCCCCGCGCGTCTCCCTGAAAGACTAGCTTGCAGGCATGGGGACCTGGGCAGCCACGATCCGCGTTTGCTTTTCTAGCGTGCCGCTTCTCTGCACAAGCCTACTGGCTGTCCTGGGGCTGTTTGTGTTATAGAGCAGCCCCGATATTGAATGGTTGCTTGTCTGTGGGTTTATGGTGACCAACGCAAGAAAAATTACTTTGGGCTGGTCAACCACGGGTGAAGCTTGGAAACCTCATTGGGCGCCAAGCTGTTGTAGAGCAGCCCCGATATTGAACGGGTTGCCTGTCTGTGGTCCTTACCCACACGCTTAAAAGGGACTTATTAATACTCCACTACAGGCATACACAAAAGGTTAATAAAAGTTTTATTTACAAGGGAAAAGGAAATAAAGAACATGCACAACTCGGGGAGAAAATAGAGAAATAAAGTCTTCAATGCGTCCTACCCAATCCAATGACCTGGAAACCCAAAAAGCACTCTCAGAGCTGGCCAGACGCTGCGAGCTGGCAGAGAGCCAAAATGGGGGAACCCCTCCAAAGCCCACATATCTGGCTTTATACCAACCTGGCTGCTTAACCCCACCCTCATGTCCCAGCCACCTTCCCTTTGCTGGTGATGGGATTTGGAGTTCCCAGTGTCTTTGGCTTTGGCCTAGGGTGGGGGTGGAGTCCACAAAGCCTGTATGGAATTAGCTTTAGGAATCCTTTTCCCCCTAACATTTGTAGGTCTCCGGGAGTCTTTGTTTTTCTCTAATGGCGCCTGGAGCAGTTAGCTCACCTCTGAGGCGAATCCTGCAGGGTTCTCCACAGTTCCAGTTCATGGGGTATGGTGGCTGAAATAGTTCCTTTCCACTCACAGTCCTGCTTGATGCGTAGTTTGTTTTTGTTGGTTGTTTTAATTTTTTTGTTTGTTTGTTTTTTTTCCTCCTTTCTGTTGGTTGGAGAGTGCCAACTTTGTCGGTGGGGGAGGGTAGCAGGGTTCTGAGCTTTCCTCCCTTCTAGTCCTTTTTTATGGCAACTTTCTTCTTCGGGTAGTTTGCTGGAGTCGTCCGTTTATCTTCCGTGTCCCAGTTCTTACTGGGACCTGCCGCTTTTCCTCCCTATTAACTATTTTTTAATGGGAGACCTTACTCGCAGCATTTCCTCACCGCCATGTTGATCCGCCCCCTCCATTAGAGTATTCTTTTACCTTCACATTATTGGTCCTGATCTTAAGTCTATGTGTATGAAAGAGTCTGGGGATTCAGCTCTTACTAAAGCTATAACATGCCTCATAAATGATTTTTTCCTACTTAAACATTGAATCCCAAGTATAAAAAGAAGGTGATATTCTCTAGGAGTACATAGGTATATAGCCAAAAAGCAAAATCTAATACTCAAGTCATAAGACCTCTACCCCTTTTTCATTTAGAAATTGTTATTGGTAAGTATCAGGGATGATATTTGTTTCATCAAAGTTCCTGAATAACTGATAATTTCCTCCCATTTCCCTTTTTCCACCTTCAAAAATTATGTAATGAGAGATTTTTAGGTATCTGTTGAAATAAAATTTTCTCTTCATTTCATCTTCTTTCTTCCCTAGTCTCCATTTTGGCAGAGACAGAAGAGATCAAGTCAATTTTGAAAGACAAGGGGATTGATGTGGAGACCATTGCTGAGGTGTACCCTATCAGAGTACAACCTGCTCGTATTCTCAGTCACATTTATTCCAGCTTAGGTAAGGAGATTGGCCGGCCTATTAGATTCAAAGCATTATTCAATACAGGCTGGTTTCTTTGCTTTTAATTTTTCCTGATCTTGTATTGCTTTATTAAACTGAATCTGAAAAGGAATTTAGAGTTTCTGGAATCTAAGTTTCTAACACTGTATATCCTAAACAGGCTTCATAATTTTAGATATGTTTTAGGAACTCTTTGCAACATAGGGCATGACTATTACCAGGAAATATTCTGTCTTCATTCCAAGTATATGCTTAATTAACATGTATCTCCCTTTTCTTAGAACCTGTATTTCCATTTTGAATATGTGCTAAATTTATATAGAGTACAGACAAGGAACTTGTTTTTAAGTCTTTAATACTTTGTCATATAAAGAACTAGTTGATAATATTGAAAAATCTATTTAATCTAATACTTATAGTGATGAACTTTTCACATTAAACAAGTTACTACACCGTTAACTTTTAAAAATTAGGGCATGTAAATTTCTTTTTTAGTTTTTATTTTTTTAAAATTTATATATATTTTACATCATTGTTCATTTCTAAACAATGTTTGCTTCCCCCCCCACCCCCGCCAACCTCAGGTATGTCCCCATAGCATTTCCTTCACCCATGTACCCGTGCACCATCACCACAGTTCCCAGTGCTCCTCTCTCCCTCCCTCTGATCCCTCTCCCTCCTCCTCCCTTGCAGCATGTCTCTGGTTTATAATTGTCTATTTGTTTTTGTTTTGTTTTGTTTTGTTATTATTTTTCCCCTGATATCTTATTTGGTTCCCCTATATTCCTCCTATAAGTGAAACCATACCATATTTTTCTTTTTCCTTCTGACTTATTTCACTGAGCATAATTCCTTCTAGCTCCATCCATGTGGCAGGGCATGTAAAATTTCTTTAGCTACCTTTGTGGAAGACTGAATAATGGCTTCCAAGGATACCCAGGTCCTAATTATTAGAACTTTTAAATATTACCTTATATGGCATGAGACTTTGAATGTATGATTAAATTAAGGAGCTTGAGATGACAGGTATTATTCTGGATGATCATCATCCAGGTGGACCCTAAATTTAATCAGAAGTATCCTTATAAAAGGAAGGCAGAAAACAATCTGACTTAAAAATGGTCAGAGGTAAATAGATTTTTTCCCAAAGAAAGCATTCAGACAACCAGGTCACATGAAAAGTTGTTCAGCATCACTAATCATCATGGAAATGCAAATTAAAACCAAATTGAGATATCACTTCACATCTCTCAGAATGGCTATCATCAAAAAATCAAGCAATAATAAATATTGGTGATGATGTGGAGAAAAAGGAACCCTTACACACTATTGGAGGGAATGTAAGTTGTTTCAGCTACTATGGAAAACAGTATGGAGGTTCCTCAAAAAAAAAAAATAGAACTATTTTATAATCCAGCAATTTGACTTCTGGGTATTTATTTGAAGAAAATGAAAACACTAGCTTGAAAAGGTATATGCACCGCTTTGTCATTGAAGCATTATTTACAATAGCCAAGATACGAAACAACTTAAGTGTCCATTGATAGATAAATGGATAAATAAGATATGGTGTGTTTGTATGGGATATGTGTGTATACTTCTACATATGCACCATCATGCATCACTTAACAATGGGACTACATTCTGAGAAATACATCATTAGGTAATTTCCTTGTGTGAATGTCATTGAGTGTAATCACACAAACCTAGATGGTTTGGCTTACTACATAAACCAAATAATTGTGTACTGTAGTTAAGTAGAAATTAGAACATATAAATGATTAACTTGGATATTTAGCTGAGGAGATTTTCAAGCAAAATGTTGACATTATGATTTTTTCCTTGCTGCTTATATTAAAATTTGAGAGGAACCAGGACTTGATGAAACTAGGCTATATGGTATAACCTACTAGGACCATTGTCATATGTGCACTCTGTTGTTGACCAAAGTGTCATTGAGGAAAGCATGACCTATATTTATATGTAATGGAATATAATGCAGCTATAAAAAGAATGAAATATTACTGCCATTTGTGAACCTAGAGGGCATTATGCTAAGTGAAAAAAGTCAGATAAAGAAAGAATAATACCATATGATTTTATTCATATGATGAAGATAAAGGAACAAAACAAATGAGTGAGCAAAACATATTTGCAGAGAACAAATTGTTATCAGAGGGGAGGCAGTTTGGGAGTGGAGGTAATGGGTGAAGAGTATCAAGAGGTACAAATTTCCAGTTATAAAATAAATAAGCCACAGGGATGCTGTGTACAGTATGGAGTCTATGGACAATAAGATTGTATTGCAAATTTGAAAAATTGCTAATAGATGTGAAATAGACCTATTGTGCTGATTCTTTCTCATTGTGTTTAATGTCAAATCATTATGTTGTTCAAATGAAACTAATATGATGTTAGATAAGTAGATATTTATCTATTTATGTCATTTATACTTCAATAAAAAATGAAAAAGAAGAAGGCAGAGGGAGCTCAGAATATAAAACAGAAAGAGATTGGAATGATGCAGCTATAAGCCAAAGATTGTCAAAGAATGCTTACAGCCTGTAGAGGCCAGTGCTGGCAAGAAACATATTCTCCCCTGGAGCCTTCAAAAGAAATCATCCTTTTTAACATCTTGATTTTGTTTTAAGTCCTCAATGACTCATTTGGATGCCTGACCTCCAAAACTGTAAGAAAATAATGTGTGTTGTTTTAAGCCATTGCATTTATAATCATTACAGCAGAAATAAGAAAATAATAGCAACTTTTAATACTGGGAAGTGAGGTGATTCTGTAACAATTATCTAAAAAGTGTGAAAGTAGCTTTGGAGTTGATGAATACTAGAAGAGTCACATGATGAAAAAAGTCTTGATTGCCTTAAACAGACTTTAAGTAGGAATATGGATGATAAATAAAGGCCTTGCTGGTTTGAGCTCAAAAGGAAATGGGGAACATGCTGTTGGAAACTTGATGGGAAAAAAAGGGCTCATGTTGATATAGTGCCAAGAAGCTGAGGTGAATTGTGTCCTGTAGTTAAGTAGAAATTGGAACATATAAATGATTAACTTGGATATTTAGCTGAGGAGATTTTCAAGCAAAATATTGACATTATGATTTTTTCCTTGCTGCTTATATTAAAATTTGAGAGGAACCAGGACTTGATGAAATTTTCAGTCTAACCACATTAGAAAAGATGATAAAATTTAGAGATTTGCCCTCAGGAAAGCATGCACTAGAAAAAAAGGTCAGGGGTGTGGCTGAACCTTTTTTTAGTGCCCCAGAAAGATCAAAAGATCAGAGTATTCATTCACTTGCAGCGTTCTTTGAACAGATTGGGCTTGTGCCTCATGGATTCCCTCAACCATCTCAGCAGAATCTAGAAATAGAGATGGGTTTATCCAGGAAAGATCTGGGGAAAGACCTTGTCCAATGGCATGAACTCCCATGACATACATGTAAGACCTGCAAGTTTTTTGAGAATGCTATACCAGCAGAAAAGCTACCAACTTGGACTGAAAGGGACAGAGAGAAGATGAAAGAAGATTTTTGGACTCCCAAAATTCTACAGTCAAGAGGCTGGCTGATAAAAATTACTCAGCTGTAAACACGTGCTACCTTTCTAGAAAAAGGAAGGATGATTTAAAAGAAGGTGCCTTGTACATAGAAAACAGACTTTCAAACCACATAGGATCACTACCAAGCCTTGAAACCTAATGTATTTTGTCCTTTTTCAAAATTGCTTAGGGTTTTTGACTCCTTCCTACCTTTGAATTTTTCCCTTTTAGAATGAGAATTTCTATAACTCATATCCTAAACCTGTCCCACCATTGTATTTTGAGAGCAGATAACTTGTTTTCTAGTTTCAATGGTCCACAGATGGAGAATTTTGCCTCAGGATTATGCCATATTCTCACCCATGCCTGATTTAGATGATGGCATTTGGGACTTTTGGGCTTTTGATATTTAGAAGAGATTTTGAACTGGGTTGATGCTGTAATATATTGAGGTTTGGGGAGGTGTTGGGCAGTGTATTTTGCATGTGTGGGGGTATGGATCTTTATAATCCAGAAGGTGGGCTGTGGGATGCTGAATAATAGCCCCTAAAGATATCCAAGTCCTAGTCTCCAGAACCTGTTGAACATTGCCATATATGGCATAGAACATTTGCAGGTGTGATTAATGTAAAAAGTATGAAATGAAGATTATTTAGGACTATCCGAGTGGGCCCTCAGTGTAATCACAAATGTCCTTAGGATATCAGCTTGTCAGATGTATGTGTACAAATATTTTGTCCCATTCAGTGAAGTGTCTATTTATTTAGTTACAGTTTCTTTCACTGCACAGAACCTTTTTAGCTTCATGTAGTCCCAGTTGATTATATTCTGTTTTCCTTGCTACTGGAGATGAATCTGCAAAGATACCTCCAAAACCCATGTCATGAATTGTTATGCCTGTCTTCTATTGATTTTGTGGTTTCAGATTTTATATCCAAGTCTTTGTGAATGGTCTGAGATAATGGTTGTTACATTTCTTTGCATGTTGCTGTCCAGCTTTTCCAACACCATTTATAGAAGAGGCTTTCCTTGTTCCAGTGTATAAGTTTCACTCTTTTGCCATAGATTAGTTGTCCATCTATCTGTGATTTTATATCTGGGCTCTCAATCTGTTCCATTGGTCTGTATGTCTGTTTTTGTTTCAGTACCATGCGGTTTAATTATTACACCTTTACAGTATAGTTTGAAGTCTAGAAGAGTGATACTGCCATTCTTCCTCTTTTTTTTTTCAGGGTCGCTTTGGCTATTTGGGGTCTTTTTGATTTCATGTGAATTTCATTAACCTTTTCTCTATATTTTGAAGAATGCCATTGTAATTTGGTATGGATTGCATTGAATCTGTATGTTGCTTTGGGTAGGATGGACATTTTGCCAATGTTGATTCTTCCCATCCATATGAGTAGAGAATATCTTTCAATTTCTTTGTGTCTTCTATTTCTTTTAACAAATTTTTGTATATGTTCTTCACCTTCTTTGATAGGTTTGCTCCTAGGTATTTAATTTTCGGGAGTGTAATTGTGAATGGGATATTTAAAAATTTTTCTTCCTTTTCTATATAATTGTTTGCATAAAGAAAGGCAACTGATATTGTGTATTGATTTTATAACTTTGCAATTGCTAAACTGATTTATTGTTTTAATTATTGTTTTTTGGTGGAGTCTTTAGGATTCTCTGTGTATATTATCATGTCATCTGCAAATGATAACTTTCATTCTTCTTTTCCAACTGGGATTCCTTTTATTGCTTTCTCTTGCCTAATTGCTCTAGCTAGGACTTCTGGGGTTACGTTAAATAGTAGTAGTGAAAGTCTATTTCATCTGATATAGGCATGACTCCTAGAAGATGTTTATTCTAGCATATGGTGTTATCACATTTTTTTTTCTTCAGGAGTTACTGGTGTTTTCTCCTGCTGCAGCCTCACTATGAGTATGTGTTCAAGGTGAGTCCAGTATCTTCACTCTGCTGCCATCGTTTGCCTGCAACATCACCTTTAAAAAAATGTATCCCACTCATCTGTAGAAATAAAGGATGCTCTACTTCCATATGATCCAGCAATTCCACTACTAGGTATTTACCCAAAGGACACAGAAACATCAATTCCAAAGAGCACCTGCACCCCTATGTTTATAGCAGCACTGTTTACAATAGCTAAGCTTTGAAAACAACCCAAATGCCCAGAAATAGATGACTGGATCAAGAAGATGTGGTACATATACACCATGGAATATTACTCAGCATTCAAAAAAGATAAACACATGCAATTTGCAGCAATATGGATGGCGCTGGAAGGGATCATGCTCAGCGAAATAAGCCAGAAAGAAAAAGAATAATACCGGATGGTCTCACTCATAGCAGGAATCTAGAAAACTTAATTAAGGGACCAGGAAAAAGAATAACTATAAGAAAGTGAAAATCAAAATCAACAAACAACTATGAACCAGAGACACTCTATGGGGGTAGAGGGCGGGGAGGGGAGGGATTGGGATCAAAATAAGGGGGTCGCAATTGTATGGGGAATATAAAAATAAAATTTATAATAAAAAAACTTCAGTTCTAAAAAAAAAAAAGGATGCTGTAGATGAGCTGCTCTCCTGGAGGCACTAGCAGCTTAACATTCTGTGATACTTTCTAGTCAAGCTGTGACACTATCCACCTTGAGGGAGAAGAAGTTTTGGAGTTTTAAAAAGCAATTTTAAATTTCTAATGAGCTTTTGTGTAACCAAATATCTGACTCTTCGAAGTTGATGAGTTTTCAACCTGATGTGTATGGTTTTGAGTGAGTCATTTTGAACTGTAAGACACTCTTAAAAGATTTAGAAAAGTCTTGCACTTGGATGTGGGCTATGACTTTGATCATGACTGACTAGTCCTATGACATCTCAGTATTGCTGCTACCTAAGAAAAGTCACTTGCTATTTGGCATGCTAAACTCACAGATCCTTAATTCCTAGATCTGACTCTCAGCTGAAACCTTGTAAGGTTTGCTAGAGGCTGTTTTCATCACAGCATCACAAGTGTTGGACTGAAGGAAGGCACTGGCTAAATGAACTCTAAATGAACTCAGACTTGGATTGTTGCAGATTTGGGTTATCTCTCTTGTGGAGCTCTAAATTGTGAAACCATCCTGTGTGCTGACTGGACCATTTGGATCAGTTGTAGATGTCCACAAGTAAAAGCTTTTTCTCTGATGGGGCCATCTAAAATCGATCTGCTGTTTGGCTTTTTTTCTGAGACAGAAACTGATTGCATTCCTAATTTGCAGTTTCTGCAAAAATTGCAAATTGGGAGAGAGCACATCATATAGAATGCTGTTTCTCCTCCCATTCCTGACAGATTGGACTCCAGACCCCTTCTTGGGCAGGTCACTACTGTTCATGGCTGTGTTTGACTTTTCAGAATCATTGCAGTTTACAGCAATAGACTGATAGCCTGACTCTACTTTTCTCACATCTTCCTGTTTCACAAACATTAGTGAGGCAATTAGCTCATTAAAGCACCTGTCTCCAGGAAGCAAGTACTGGATAAATAATCCAGGCTGCTTTCTGGATAAGTGATCAGGACAAAGGTGATGGGAGGTATGAAAAGCCATTTTAAAGTTTTTTGAAAATTCAGGATTTCATCTTAACCAATCCGTGCACATGATACGTGTTTCTGGTTAAGTTGTATAAAATCATTTGCCTATGAAAATGCTCTTATCTTTCCTAAAATCAACACTTCCACACAAAAGGTCTGGATGAGAGGAGGGGATGATAATAATAATAAGATTATAATTGTTAAGTGGAACATGCAGATTTTTAACAGTGGGGAAAAAAAAAAAAAAACCCTGACAGCTGGGGGAGGAGTGGGGAAAGTGATCTTTGATTTTCGGGACTGCTTTTGGAAACTTTCCCTTCCTCCCCGATGAAAGCACATGTTGTCTTTCATGGTGCTGAGAGTTCAGTTTTGAATTCAAACTGACTGTTGAGCCTAAGGTCATGACATCTGACCAACTGACTATTAGACAGAAGAAGGTGACCCCCAACTCCTGCATTTTCCACTCAGAGCACCTCCAGATGTGGTCTGTACTTGCAAAGCAGATGAACTAATGTCATGGACAAACAAAAATGTTTCTATCCAACTTTCTTAGAAGATATTCCCTCTGAAATCAGTAACTAAACTAAATTATTTGGAATGGACTGAACAACTCAGGGCAGGAGGCCCCACAGTGGTGGGCCACATTAGGGGGTCCTGTTAACCTGCACTAGGGCCTGATTAGTATATGTCCTACTTTGGGATGCCCTAACTATTACAAAATATTTTGTCCAGGGGTACGCCACATGCCCTCTTGGATTGTACTTGTCACTGAGCCCTGACTGTCCTGGCACTGCCTCAACTCTGAAGGCATTCAGGTCACCTTCAGTTTACTGGCCAGCTTGTGCTGTGCCTAGATTGATGCTTCAAGCCAGGTATAAGAAAATATTTAATGCAGAAATGTAAGGAGGAAGCCACCTGAATATGCACCTATATGGTAATGGGTTTGTTTTATCTAGCTAAATCTAGAACCCCTGAGGACCTGACTGAGGACAATACTGTGCATATTGGTCTCATGCTGCTGCGTGTGGCCCTACTGCAAAAGACATCTAGGACAAGAGCCATGGGTTAGACTGTGCAGAAGAGAGTTAACAGCTCAGGTCTGAGAATGCTATCCTTAGAAAGACCTATTTGCAAGATGTGAGATCATAACAGGGAGAGAAGAGCACAAGGGATTATGGTGATGGTGCACAGGTGAATTGGTGGTGGGGATTCTATTAGGACTACACCTGAGAAAAGAAAGCAAACATTGTAAAAAAAATGAACAATGATGTAAAATTTATATATAAATAAATAAATCAAAAAAAATTAAAAAAGAAAGGCCTCTTTGCAAGATTGGCCTGAGCTGGCATCTGGGGACTTGGATTTTGAGAGGTTTACCAATATACCCTAAATAATAATGGTGGTTTACCAACTCGGCAAACAATATGATTTATGCTGACCACCTGTTTTCCTTTTGAGAGTATGGAGTTTTGGTATGTGATAAGCAGAAAGCCCTCATGTGACCAGTCCCTAATATAAACACTGGGCACTTAGTTTTTAATGAACTTTTTTTAAGTTTTTTAAATTGTTTTTCGTATTTGTACAATCTTTAATTTCTCCCCTTAGGTTTAGTTCCCATAATTCTCCCACTGCCAAGGCATCTGTGACCATCACCATAGTCCCTTGTGCACTTCCCTCCTGTTTTGACTCCTCTCCCTCTCCCTCTCCTGCTGTAAATCTCAGATCTATGGTTTGCCTACAAGTTTTGTCTTTTTCCTGATCCTTTGTTCAGTTGCCCTGCATTCCTCCTATAAGCGAGACCATCCAATATTTTTCTTTTCCTTCTGACTTATTTTGCTTAGCATAATCCCTTCCAGTTCCATCCATGTTGCCACAAATGGCATGAGTTTATGTTTTTCGATCACTGAGTAGTATTCCATTATGTTTATAAACAACATCTCCTTTATCCAGTCATCTATTTGGGGACATTTAGGTTGATTCCATATCTTAGCTATTGGAAATAATGCTGCAATAAACAGGTTTCCCTTTGAATTAGTGTTTTTTCTGTCCTTTGGGTATATTCCCAGGAGTGGAATCACTGGATCATATGGTGGATCCATTTTTAGTGTTTTGAAGATCCTCCACAGAGCTTTCCATAGTGGCTGGACTAGTTTGTATTCCCACCAGCAGTGTAAGAAGGTTCCTTTTTCACCACATCTTCACCAGCATTTGTTGTTAACAGTTGTTTTTGTTTTTGTTTTAATATGGACCACTCTCACCAGTGTGAGGTGGTATCTCATTGAGGTTTTTATTTGCATTTCTCTGATTATAAGTGATAATGAACATTTTTTCTTATACCTATTGGCCATTTGCATTTCTTCTTTTGAAAAGTACCTTTTTAGTTCTGCTGCCCATTTTTTGATCGGGTTGTTTGCTTTGTTTTTGTTGAGTTGTCTGAGCTCTTTGTAGATCTTTGATATCAGTCCCTTATCAGTTATATGGTGTGCTAATATTTTCTCCTATTCCATGGGGTGTTTCTTTATTTTGAATACTTTCTCCTTTCTGTGCAGAGCTTTTTACTTTGATGTAGTCCCAGTTGTTTATGTTCTCCTTTGTTTTCCTTTCTTCTGGGGATGAGTACTTAAAGATATTTCCAAGATCTATATCATGGAATGTTTTGCCTGTTTTCTTCTATATATTTTATAGTTTCAGGTCTTACATTCAAGTCTTTTATCCATTTTGAGTTGGTTTTTGTGTATGTGTGAGGTGGCAGTCTAGTTTCAATCTTTTGCATGTGGTAGTGCAGTTTTCCCAGTACCATTTGTTGAACAGACTATCATTTTTCCAGTGTATATTCTTTGGTCCATTGTCATAGATTAATTGACAATATATGTATGGCTTTATTTCTGGCTTTTCGGTTCTATTCCACTGCTCTGTGTGGTTTTTTTTTTTTTTGGTTCTAATACCATGCCATTTTATTATTATGGCTTTGTAGTATAGTTTGAAGACCAGACATGTAATTCCTCTGCTTTCCTTCCTTTCAGTCAGAAGAGCATTGGCTATATGAGGGTTTTTGTGATTCCATATGAATTTCACAAATGTTTGTTCTATAAATATTTCTTGGAAGAATGCCATTGAGATTTTTATTGGAATTGCATTGAGTCTGCAAATTGCTTTTGATAGGATAGCTATTTTTACAATGTAAATTCTCTATGAGCAGGGAATGTCTTTCCATTTCTCTGTGTCTTCTTTTATTTCTTTCAACAATGTTTTCTAATTTTCTTTGTATAAGTCTTTCACCTCCTTTGTTAGGTTAATTTCCAGGTATTTAATTTTTTGGTACAGTTGTAAATTTATTCAACAGTGTACAATTGTTGCATGTGTTGTCTTAATTTCTTCCTCTTCAGACTGATTGTTTGCATATAGGAAGGCCACTGGTTTTTGTGTGTTTATTTTGTATCTTGCTACTTTATTGAACTGATTTATTGTTTCATTAGTTTTTCTGTGGAATTTTTAGGGTTCTCTGTATATATTATCATGTCATCTGCAAATAGTGATAGTTTTACTTCTTCTTTCCCTATTTGGATCCTTTGTATATCTTTCTCTTTCCTGATTGCTCTAGCTAGGACATCCAGTATTATACTGAAAAACAGTGGTGAGAGTGGACATCCTTGTCTTTTTCTAGATCATAAAGAGAAGGCTTTCAGTTTTTTACCATTGACAATGGTGCTAGTTCTGGGTTTGTCATATATGGCTCTTCTTACGTTTGAGTAAGTTCATTTTATCCCAAGTATTTTGAGGGTCTGCATCTTAAATGGATGCTGAACTTTTATCAAATGCTTTTCCAGCATCTATTGATATGATCATATGGTTTTTATTTTTCTTTTATTGATGTGATGGATTACATTAATTTCAGATGTTGAACCATCCTTGTGTCCCTGGGATAAATCTCACTTGGCCATCGTGTATTATACTTTTGATGCATTGTTGGATTTGGTTTGCTAGGGTTTTATTGAGGATTTTTGTGTCTGTGTTTATTAGGGAGATTGGCCTATAGTTTTCTTTTTTTGTATTTTTTTTTTGGTTTTGATATTAGTGTAATGTTGGTTTCATAAAATGCATCTGGTAGTATTCCTTCTCTATAAATTTTTTTAAAGACTTTTTTCTATTTATTTATACGAGCACTGGGTACAGTCAGAAGCGCGGGAGGGTGAGAAAATTCACCAGAGCCAGAGCAGGGAGTAGAACAGGCAAACTGACAAAGTACACTGCCAAGGGGAACAGAGGGCGTGGCTGGAGAGGTCTGCGTGCCATGTGGGACCCTCGCCACCAGCTGGGGATCGAACCAGCGCTGCAGAGACTGCGGGCAGCTTCACAGCCCAGCGCTCAACAACTGCACCACCGGGGGGGGCCCTCTATAAATTTTTGAAAGAGTTTTTGTAGGATAGGCACCAGTTCATCTTTGAACATTTGGTAGAACTCACTTGTGAATCCCCCTGGTCTTGGGCACTTGTTTTTGAAGAGGGTGTTTATTACTGTTTCAATGTTTCAATTTTGCTCCTTGTATTTGGTTTGTTTATTCAAACAAACTTGGTTTGTTATTGGTTTTTTTATTCAGCTTTATGTGATTGTATAGTTCTATGAAAGAAGAACAGAAATCCCACCCCTAATGAAAATGAGTTCGGGACAAAAAATTAGTAGCATCAGTTTTGTCAGTAGTGACATGAAAGGATATTAAATATATATTTGGAGGGATAAAGTTTGACAACAATGTTTATAGTGTTATATGTTTTCAAAGGGAAATGCATGTGTGAATAAATAGGCTATTTCCTCATTGTAAGAGTTATTGGTGTAATAATTGAAAGATAAAACAGAAATTCAACTACGTTTAGCAGAGACATCACTTACAAGATTATAATGTCAGAATGCTAAACTGTAAGAAGAAGACATCTTAAACTCAGGAAATACAATGCATATGAATGTGTACATATGTATACATATATATTGTACATATACACGGTATTTAGGCACATGAGATATATATATATATATATATATATATATATATATATTCTGGTTAAATTTTCATTAAAATTGCCTTACTTTTATAGTCGTATTGTAGTTCAAGTCTTCTACCTTTTCACATTTTAAAAAACATTCCTCTGCCACATGAATTTTACTTTGTATATAAGTGTCCACAAAATTTCCTGTTAGATACAAGCATCTCAAAATATGTTGACTTATTTGTATAGTATTGTTCTGTTGAATAAAATATGTTATTACTGTGTCATGAAAAGAGATCAAGGTACTCTCTTACTTCAGTTTTCAGTTTAATATCTCATCTTTAATGAGGTTTTTGCTCAGATTTGTTGAAATACAGTTTCCATTAATGAATTTGACAATTAGTATTGTTTTTTTGCTTTTTTGGGTTTGAGAAAATTCAGTATATGAATATTATAGATCCATCATTCATGTAATCATTAGTTTTTATGTGCATCCTTGTCTCTCATGTGCAAAAAAATGTGACTTCTTTATGAGAACATAAGGTTCTTTAAGAATAGAGATAATTGCTGACTCTTTGAAAGCCCAACAATGCTTAGTATTGTGCTATGCATGACATGGATACTACTTGGAGACACAGAACTTAGTTTGTTAAATCAGGAAATATGAACTAATACCAGAATGTGTTTGCTGATTGTATTTGTGCACCAAAAATATCTTGGCCAATTCTTAATTCTGTCTTAGGATGCAACAGAAGACTGAAACTCAGTGGACGACCTTACAGACACATGGGAGTGCTTGGAACTTCAAAACTCTATGACATTCGGAAAACAGTCTTTACCTTCACTCCACAGGTGGGTGGAGTGAGCTTTAAAGTGCATAGAACAATGATGTAAAAAATAAATAAAAATAAAAATAAATAAAAACTTTAAAAAGTGCATAGAGATGAATTAAAGTAAAAGAGAAACATTGCAGAAACAAAGCAATTTACAGAAATTAAGATAAGTGTCAGAATCCCACAGGGTCTTGCACATATTAAGTTGCTGAGAAAATATTTCCTGAGTTAGACAGAATTGAAATTTCAGTACAGAGCTATGCCAAGTGATTGTGACTACTAACAGTTATCCAAGGTGTTGCAAAAAGAGACCAGGGATGTTACAAATGCTGGTGTATGTAAAGTACTCCTTGTATTTTTTTGACAATTTAAAATAAGTTTTAAATTATGGTTGCAAAAGACAAGGGTTGGGGTGAGTGGGCACTGGTCAAAGGGAGTCAAAATGTGCAAACTTCTAGGTACCAGACAAATAAGTACTAGGGATATAATATACAACCTGATGACCACAGCTAACCCTGCTATATGATATATATATATATATATATATATATATATATATATATATGTAAAATTGGTTTTGTTTTTCATTTTTCTTTATTGAAATGCCATTAGTTTAAAACACTGTGTATGATTAAGAGGTACAGGTTCACACTGCTTGTGGGATTGTTCCAACCATTTACTTTGAGCCTATGTTTATCTTTGGAGCTCAGATGCGTATCCTGGAGACAGCAGAAAGTTGGGTTTTGTTTTCTGATCCAACCAACCACTCTGTGCCTTTTTATTGGTGAGTTCAGTCCATTTGTATTTAGGGTGACTATTGATATATAAGGATTTGTTACTGCCATTTTCTCTTTAGTTTTCTGATTTTATCCATTTCCTTGTTCTGTTTTTTTTTTTGTGTGTGTGTATGTGTGTGTGTGTTTATTTTCCTAGACTTAGATAGACAAGCTCCTTTCAGCATTTCTAGTAGGAGAAATTTAGTGTTGGCAATCTCCTTCTGCTTCAGTTTGTCTGGGAAGGCCTTTATTTCTCTCTGTATCTGAAGGGGAATCTTGCAGTACAGGATATTCATGGCTGGCAGTTTTTGTCTTTTAATATTTTGAGTATATTATTCCATTATATCCTTGTTTATAGGGTTTCTTCTGAGAAGTTTAGTGGGAGTGCCTTTAGAAGTTACCTTCCTTTTTCCCCTAGTCACCTTCAGCATTCTTTCTTTGTTTTGAGCTCTTGGTATTTTCATGAATATGTGTCTTGGTATAGGTCTCACTGCATTTATACAACCAGGTGTTCTTTAAGTTTCATGGCCTTGTATATTTAGTTCCTTAGCCATGTTTAGGAAATTTTCCATTATTATGTCTTTGAATAAGATCTCTGTTCCTTTCTCTCTCTCTTCCCTTTTAGGATATTCTAGCATACCCATTATCTTGATGTTGTCTTTCCTATGGAGTCAAATAATTCTCAGAGTGTTTCTTTTCTTTTCTTTTTTTCATATTTTGCTTTCTGCTTCCACCTGAGTCCTTTGGCGTCAGTGATTCTATCCTACATTTGTTCTATTTTTCTTTCATACATTTCTCTAAAATATTGTTTTTTATCTCATCTATGAGCTTTTTACATCCTAAATCTCTGTTATTATTCATTTTCCTGAATTTTCTTGTATCTCCTTAATTTATTTTTCAGAGTTCTCTTGTTTCACTTTGATTTGCTTTTCTGCATTTTCATCCATCTCTTTGACTGGGTGATTTTGAATTCTCTATTTGATAGGAAGATAAATTCTTCCATGTTTTTGTGGTTGGATTCTTGAGAGTTGTTTTCTAATGATGTCATATTCCTTTGTGGTCTCGAGGTGCCATATGTTGTAATATTTTTTCTGCCTATTTTGCTGCTTTAGTTTTCACTATATTACATTTTCAAAAAATATCTGTAAGAGTAACTTTGAGGGAGTTGAACTACTTTTACATTTGCAGCAGGTAGTATTGTAGTTTTATTTTATTTAGTTTGTTTGGCCTTTGCCAGATTATATAGGTACTGTAACTTGTTTTTGTAGTTACTGAGTCAGAAGGTGAGAGAGTGGCCTGGAAGTACCAGCCATCCATGCAGATGTGTGGGTGGAAGTGTTGGAGGGGGAGGGCTTGCTTATGTTTGTGGCACTGCTGAAACCCCCCCCCCCACCTTTGGTGTTCCAAACCAGCAATTCTACAGTCTGTGCACTGTCAGTGCATTTAATGAGGTCAGCACCATGCTGAAATGGTGGGGGAAAGGAAATGCATTCCAGTATATTATCTGTTCCTTTTACTGGAGAGCATAATAGCCTGTGGGGAGCAGCACAGCTCCTCAAAATCTATTTTCCCTCAGTCAATGGAGTGTTATCCATACTGTTTAGATGTCCCTTCCCCAAGACCCCTAGGTTAATGGCAGTACCAGTCTGTGACACCCTCCTGCCCTGGACCATGGCCTTCTGGTATCTCTCTACACCCACTTCTTCAGTGAAGTGTGGATATTCTCTGTGTCCCTGCTGGTATTGTCTTTGCCTGTCTCTGATGTCCCAGGGGTATTACAGTTTCCACCTAAGTTATAGGACTCTCTGGGTATAATGTCCCTCTGGTTGACTGTTAGATTATCCTTTTAGGAGTGAAGGAAGGAATGTTCTCTGTCACCATCTTGGTCCCTCCTCCTCCAAACTACAGCATGCTATAAAATGGCCACTGGTAGTTGGAGATAAAAGTTTGCCTACCAGTGCTCCTTACTTTTAAATGTTAAAAAAAGATTTGATATTCATACACAAAATACAGTTTTTTTATTCCCCAGTCTTGATAACATATTTTCTTTACTTGGGGAGGGGGAGACAGACCCTTTTTACATACCTGAAATTCTTTGATAGATCCCCTTCTAAACAAAAATATCAGCACTGTCTTAGCCATGATTATATACATTGTTAGCCTGATTTTTATTAGCCACATTATGGTGACAAACTCAATTATATGTTCATATTGAAGAGGAGAAACTTTTTTCTGGAAAGAAAGCTTAAGTAACTCATTTCTCATCTTACATCTGAAATTACACAGCCAAGGTATAGACAAAAGAATAATGGACCCTAGGTTCTATTTGACATTGCCATTTGCTAGCCACATGGTTTTGCTAATCTGTTTATGTCTCTTGACTTATTTTTCATCTATTAAGAGACAAAAATCCCTCACTGGGTTATTATCAGATTACATAATATTATGTACTTGAAAATACTTTGTAACCTGAAGCACATTGTAAAATATCAAAAATGGCTACATGTATCGGTGGACCACCAAATACTTTGGAAGACATTAGGCATTAAATTTGGAGGCATTGTTGCCTCTGTGACAGCTTATATACCCTTATGAATATGTGAGTATTTAAAAATATTATTTCATAGTTGTGAGAGTAAATTATTCTGAGCTGTAATTTTTCTTTATCTCAGTTTATAGATCAACAACAGTTCTACTTGGCTTTGGACAACAAGATGATAGTGGAAATGCTTAGAACAGACCTTTCCTACCTTTGCAGCCGCTGGAGAATGACTGGCCAGCCGACTATCACCTTCCCTATCTCACACACCATGCTTGGTAAGGTTGTATGCAGCAAGAAACAAAATCATTTTTGGAATAAGTCATGTAATTAACCCTTAAAAATATTAGAGTCACTGTAGAGCTACTTCTTATAATTTATTTTAGTGCCTATTTTGTGCCAGGTACTTTTCTTAGCACTGGGTATACATGGGACAAATAAAGCAGATGAGGTTTCTGCTTTCATGGAACTTATGTTTTAGAATAAATATGTAACAAATACACTAATACACAAAAATATTTCAGATGGTTTGAGAATTACCTTCAGAAAACATCATAAACTTAAGTTCATTGGGGGCTATCTTAATTAACTGATTTCTAGGTCAATTTGCAGAAATTCTATCAACACAATTCATTTTAAAGAGTAAAACTAACTTCTGCATTTGTCTTACTCCATTGGTGCATCAAGATGTTATAGATAAGTTGCCAGACTTCTTCCAAGGCTTGCCTAACTGGAGCAGTAAAATCTAGCAGAGAAAAGTAAAAAGGTTTTTTGTTTATCTTTCATTTTTTAGTTGGGCTTCCTCATTTTCCTTACTGGGAACCAGATAAAAGGCTTTATTGTTCTCTCAATTCCTGGAGAACTATAGCCAATACCAAATCATTGCTTTTGTTGTTGTTATGTTTTGTTGTCTGTTGTTGCTTCCAAAAACCTATTTGTACTGCCAAAGTACATAGAATTCTTTTTCATTACAAAAAAAAGTCCTATGCATTATATCATTTCAAGTCCAGACAGATTGTTAGGAATTTTGGTCACATCTGTGCTTCAAAAGCACAGGAGTTGAGGAAGCAGGGTAGTCTTTCTTTATTTTGTTTTTTCTCTTTAGTTAAGACAATTACAAGTACCTATTTAATAACTACTATACTCCCAGAATTGTCTTTAGAAAGCATAAAGTCTAATTGAGGATGCAAACTAGTATACAAGAATAATAATAAAAAGCTCAATCTATGTTATAAAGAGAGTATATAAAGACATACTAAACTATCTGATTAGTATTTTACAGCGAAGGTGATAAGTTGTCAAAGAAAATTTCCTGACTAAGATAAGATTTATCCAGGATTTTTGTAGTAGTATTCACATAGGAGGAGGGAAGAAAAAAACATTACTTTAGGTGATGAACAAAAATACCATGAGCGAAGCCTGGATGTAAGGATGAGCTTGTCTTGTGTAGACAGTGAAGAGACTAACCTGAATAAAGTGGGCTTTTCATGTTAGAATAAAATTATCAACAAAATTGGATAAGTAAGGTAGGGTCAGATTATGTAGACCTTGAAAATAAAGAGACTTCTCAGAAATCTGAAACAATCAGAAATTTTTTGAGCAAGTAGCAGCATGTAAAAGTGTTTAGGTAATATTGATTTTGGTGACAATATACATTATAGTGAGGAGAAACTGATGGCAAAAATCCAGGTAAGAAGGCTTGAGAAGAAACACTTGATTGGTGGTGGTAAAAATAGAGAGGAAAAGAAGGATATGAGTCATTTTAAACACCTGTAAGTCACATGTTGTCTAGCTAGATATGAGAGATGAATCAAGACAATGCCAAGTCTTAGAGACTAAATAAATAATGCTGCCATTGATAGACTAAGAAATTCTGTAAGAGAATACCAGCTGGGGCCGGTGAGACTACAGACCCCAGTCAGGGAGGGAGCCAAAGCAGCTCTGTGAGACCTTGTGACCTTATGCAAGACCCTGCTGGCCCCCACCCAAACCAGAAGAGATCTCATTACTCTCTGCATGACCCTCCCCCAACCTTTAAAGATGAACTAATGACTGTTTTACTCAGACTTTTCCAAAAATTCCAAAAAGGAGGAATACTTTCAAATACTTCTTATGAGGCAAACACTATTCTAATATCAAAACCAAAGACAACACAAAAAAGAAAATTAGAGACCAATCTCCCTAATGAATATATATGCAAAAATCCTGAATAAAATCCTAGCAAACTGAATATAATAATGCATTAAAAATATCATACACCATGACCAAGTGGGATTCATACCAGGAATACAAGGATGGTTAAACATCCTAAAATCAATCAATGTAACTTACCACATCAACAAAAAGAAAGATAAAAACCATATGATCATATCAATAGATGCTGAGAAAGCATTTCATAACATCCATTTATGTTGAAATCCCTCAAAAAAACTGGGTATAAATGCACATACCTTAACATAATAAAAGCTATTTACAACAAACCCATAGCTAATATTATCAGTGGCGAAAACTGAAAGCTTTGCCACTAAAATCTGGTACAAGACAAGGATGTCTACTCTCATCATTGCTATTCAACATAGTATTGGAAGTTCTATCTAGAGCAATTACACAAGAGAAAGATATAAAAGGAATTTAAATTGAGAAGAAGTAAAGCTATCATTATTTGCAGATGACATGATAATATACATAGAGAGTCCTCAAGATTCCACAGAAAAACTAATTGAAACATTCAATTTTTCAAAGAGGCAGGGTGTAAAATCAATACACATAAATCAGTTGCCTTCCTATACACAAACAATGAGATAGAAATGGTCAAAAATTAAGAAGGCGATACCATTTGCAATCACACAAAAAAATTAAATATGTAGGAGTAAAGCTAATAAAGGAGGTAAAAGATCTATACAAAGAAAGTTATAAGACATGTTGAAAGCAATAGAAGATACAAAGAAATAGAAAAATGTTCCTTGCTCATGGATTGGAAGAATCAGCATTGTCAAAGTGGCTATTCTACCCAAAGCAATATACAGATTCAGTGCAATCCCAATAGAAGTATCAATGGCATATTTCAAAAAACTAGAGCAAATACTACTGAAATTGATACGACGTCATAAAAGACCCTAAATAGCCAAGGCAATCTTGACAAAGAAGAAAGAGAATGGAGGTATCGTACTTCCAGACCTCAATCTATATTATAAAGTCATAATAATTAAAACAGCCTGGTACTAGAACAAAAACAGACACAAATGGAATAGAATTGAGATCAACATTGTCAAAGTGGGCATATATCTATCTAGATAGATAGATAGATAAACAGAACTAAACAGCTACCTCTCTAAAGATAACATTAAAATGGCCAGCAGGGGCCTCCCTGGTGGCACAGGGGTTAAAGACAGCACTATCAAGCTATCGCCAGCCACTGCAGCACGAGTTCAATCCCCAGACAGGGAGCAACCCACATGGCGCAGCAGACCTTTCCTGTCTTGCCCACTGCTCTCCTCAACAGTATATTTCAGTAGATCTGCCTGTTCTTCTCCCCACTTTGTCTCTAGTGAATCCTCTCACCCCCACACCTCTGGCCTGTACCCCAGTCTTGCATGCATAAATAAAATATATCTTTAATAAAAAAATAAATAGCCAGCAGGCACATGGAAAAATGTTCACAGTCTCTTATTATTAGAGAAATGCAAATCAAGACCACAATGAGTTACCATCTCACACCTGTGAGAATGACCCATATGGAAAAGAACAGAAACCAAGTTCTGGCGAGGATGTGGAGAAAGGGGAACCTTTTTACACTGTTGGTGGGAAAGAAAACTGCTCCATCCCTTATGGAAAGTGGTATAGAGGTGTCTCAGAACATTAAACATGAATCTGCCATTGCACCTAGTAATTCCACTCCTAGGCATCTATCCTCAACATTGAAAATTTGAAAGCAAACTCTTCTTCCATGTTTATTGGACTACTATTTACTATAGCTAAATTATGGGAAAACACCTGTGTGCTCCAGACAGATGAATGGATTAAGAAGATGTGGTATATTTAAACATTGGAATAATACTCAGCAATCAAAAATGATAAACTGATGCCATTTGCAGCAACATGGATGGAGCTTGAAAGGATAATACTAAGTGAAATAAGTTAGAAGAAGAAAGATAAATATCGGATGGTGTCACTAATATGTGGAATATAAAGTAACTAAATTAATAGATAAAGAAAAGCTGAAGTACTCACCCCTGATAGCTGAGTACAGAACTGAAAAACCAAAGGAGAAGGGAAGGAACAAAGAGGGAAGGGAGCACAATGGTCTGTGGTAATAGAATATGGGTGAGTTGCTGGTAGGTGCACTGTGGTGGTAATACCTGATGGGGTACCCCAATATTACCTCAGTTAAAAATAAATAAGCACATAAATAAGAATACAAAAAATAAAAATAAATTGTATACACACAAATAAATTGTGGACAATAAAGTAGATAACTGTTTGCCATATATATGACTTTCCCCATTTTGTTAATAAAAAAAATGGTTTTAATAATCTTTAACCTTTGTTAATCCGATATAATAAAAAAAGGCTTTTTAGGTTTTTTGCTGGCAATATTGAACATGTTTTCAATTATTTACTGGCCATTCATGTTTATTTTATGAACTACCTGTTTATGTCCTTTCCACATGTTTTACTAAGTATTTTATCTTTTTTTCAATTGACTTTCAAGGGCTCTTTATGTTTTGGGAATATTATTCTTTTACCAGTCATATATATGGCAAACAGTTATCTACTTTATTGTCCACAATAACATAACATTTTTAGGGAGCAATTTGGCAGTCTATAACATTTTTAGTAAGTATTCCCTTTGTCCTAACAGTCAACATGGAAGATTTATCCTAAGGAAATAATAGAATAAATACATAAAGGTACAGGTACAATGATCTTCATCACAGTGTTGCTCATAATGCAAAAGCATTATAAGTATCTGCTATGGAGTCATTTTTAATTATTACAAAGAATAAGTAAGAATATAGGGGAGGAAGGAGAGAACAGTGGATGGAAGTGAATTGGTCACTGGCATGGGAATCGTGGTAGAGAGTGAGTGAAGCATGTGCACATATGAGGTGTGAAAGTGTACCCTTAAAGTTTTACAGATATGAACACAACTGTCAAATTAGTATTAAAGAGGGCCTCCCCGGTGGCGCAGCGGTTGAGTGCTGGGTTGCGAAGCTGCCCGCAGCCTCTGCAGCGCTGGTTCAATCCCTGGCTGCTCCCCGGCCACCAGAGGAGGTTCCCACATGGCGCGCAGACCTCTCCTCCGCCCGCTGCTCCCCTCAGCAGTGTGCTTTGGTCCTTCTGCCTGCTCTGCTTCCTGCTCTGACTCTGGTGAATTATCTCACCCTCCCGCGCTTCTGACTGTACCCAGTGCTTGTATAAATAAATAAACAAACAAACAAATAAATAAATAAAATCTTTTAAAAAATAAAAAAAATAAAAATAAATCTTAAAAAAAAAGAGATGGAAACTTGAATGGATTCCAAGAAATTTAGAAGCTGAGTTGAGCAATGTAACCATATAATGAAGAAAAAGATCTATTTAAAAAAAATTAATATTAAAGAAATAAAAGTACTTAAAAATAAGTTTTAAAAAGTGGGTCATGAAAGTGTGTTTAGTATGATCCCCTTCATATAAAATCATATAATTGTTCATCTTCTAAATTTTTATGCCTATACACACACACACAAGCCAAGGATCATTAGAGTAGACAATATCCAAAATGTTTAGCACAGTGCTTAGCATGTATCCTCAACACATGTTTACCAGTTTTATATCTGTTAGCATTCAGCAATCACTATGTATTCTACCTTCAGGCACTGTGCCAAGTACACATGGTAAGTAGACCACTGTTTTTAAGAAACTCTACTTGTCGTCATACTTTACCATTTGCCCATCCTATAGTGTTGTTGACTTTCAGATGAATTGTTGAAATACAGGGTGATCAGTGAAACGTATCTCATTTGCACTATCACCACCAGAGTGTTGGTTTGAAATAATTGAGTCCCTTTTTTCAAAATGAAAGCCATAAAGATTTTTTAAAATTATTTATTTCAAGATGAGGATGGAACCAGCTTGAATTCAAGTATCCTGGCAGCACTCCGAAAAATGCAAGATGGCTATTTTGGTGGGGCAAGGTAAGTGATCTCTGCATACTGTTTGCTGAAATGAAATTTGAAAGCTGGGAATAATGGCAAAATTGCAATGCCTTTCTCTGTATCTTTAATATAATCCCAGTTTATGAGGAGAGGCTTGTGTTTAATTGATTAATGGATTTAATATTATAGAGGAGCATTGGAAACCACCCCCGTTCTTTACCTAGACCTCATAAATTCAGTGGACCAGAAAATTTACTACTCTTTTAACAAAAAAAAAAAAAGGTTACTAGACTATTTGATTATGGTTGCTTTTAAGTTTTTATTTCAAAAAAGTTCAAGCTTACAGAAGTGTGTAAGAATTATATTGAATACCCATATACCATTCCTCCAGAGTCACCTATTAACATTTTGTCTCACTTGTGCGTCCTCTCTCTAGTATCTTCCCTTTCTTCCTCTCCTCCATCCCCTCCTCTCTTCTTCACTCCTTCCTCTCTCTCTCAAACACGCATACAAATACACACACATACTTATATACATACCTGATGCTTTTTTTTCTGAACAAGGGCATTCTCATATGCAACTACAATATAAACATCACACTCAGTAAATTTAATATGGGTACACTACTATTATATAATATAGAGTCCATATTCAGAATTTACCAATTGTTCCAATAATGTTTTCCCATAGTTTTTTTTTTTTTTTCCTACGTCAGCATCTAATCAAAGATCACACACTGGCATTTAGTTGTTATATTTCCTTGATGTCTTAATAGAGAACAGCTACCCAGCCTTTTACTAATTTTTCATGACAGTTCTAAAGAAAGTAGATCAGTTATTTTGCAGAATGTTTCTCCATTTGTATTTTTCTGTTTCCTTATGATTAGATTCACGCATTATGTGTTGGTCTGTAGTACTGGCCGGAATACTACCTATGTGTGTTGTGTTCTTCTCAGTGCATTATTTCAGGAAGAACATGAGATTGGTTTGTCATATTATTGGTGATGTTAACTTTGTTCATTTGATTAAAGTGCCACTTGCCAGGTTTCTCCATATCATTTCCCCAACTATCTTTAAATTATCTTAGCTTCCATTGAAGAAGGTATTACTAGTGTTTTTTTAAAGATTTATTTATTTATGCTTACAAGAGCTGGGGTACAGGCCAGAGATGCAGGAGGTAAAAGGATTCACCAGAGACAGAGTGAGGAACAGAACAGGCAGACTGACTGAAATACACTGCTGAGGGGAGCAGCAGGCCAGACAGGAGAGGTCTGCTTCGCCATGTGGGTTGTGCCCTGGCTGGCTGGGAACCGAACTGGTGCTGCAGAGGCTGCTTATTGCTTCACAGTATGGTGCTTAACCCTTTGAGCCGCCAGGGAGGCCCTACTAACAGAGTTTTAAAATGGTGACTCTTTTTCTATCATTTTGTGTACATTTATTAGTTGAAATACTATTTTTAAATCAGAGGGAGGGAGGAAGGAGAACAGGGGACTGTGGCGATGGTGCACGGGTGCATTGGTGAAGGAAATTCTATGGGGACTATACCCGAACAGGGGAAGGGGGAAGCAAACATTGTTTAAAAGTGAACAATCCAGAGGGGGATCTAGTCAGTGCCGGGGCAGACCTCGGGTAGACGGAGGTGCCCTCCCAACTCCCCATCTTAGATCAAGGACCTTTGGAGTGTTCGCAACACTCCTAGACTACGTGGAGCTGGGAAAGGGCTGCACTCACAGCCAGAGGTGAACTGAAAAGCCCCCAAAAGCCAGACCCTATGGAAAGCCAGAGGGGGATCCAGTCACTGCTGGGGCAGACCGCAGGTGCATGGAAGGGCTCTCCCAACTCACCATTTTAAAGATTTATTTATTTATTTACACAAGCACTGGGTGCGGTCAGAAGTGTGGGAGGGTGAGAGAATCCACCAGAGCCAAAGTGGGGAGCAGAACAGGCAGACTGATGAAATATACTGCTGAGGGAGTGGCGAGCACGGCAGGAGAGATCTGCGTGCCATGTGGGACCCTCGCTGGCAGCTGGGGATCGAACTGGTGCTACAGAGTCTGCGGGCAGCTTCGCAACCCAGCGCTTAACTGCTGCACCACCAGGGATGCCCACCAACTCGCCATTTTAGATTAGGGACATTTTGTGTGTCTGCAACACACTTAGACTGCGTGGAGCTGGGGAAGAGCTGCACCCTCAGCCAGAAGTGAGCTGAATAGCTCCCACAAGCCAGTGAGCTGAAATGCCCCCACAACCTTAGCCCCTTCTGGCCACCAATCTGAGCCCAGAGGGGGATCCAACTATTTGGAGCCCAGTGGGTGAACCTGCCACCACAGGGTAGACTGTGGGACCATAGGTCCCTCCCTGGAATTAAATAAATACACAAGGAGAAGATTCTCTGTGACAACAACCACTAACATATTCATAGTACTACTGCCCTACCGGAATTCAGACATAACAGTTTTTGACTCAATTGGACCACTAGTTTCCGACATCCCAGAAAGAACACACCAAAAAGATGCTAGCAAGTGCCAGCGACACAGTGTCCCAATGCATAGGACAAATTAGAAAACAAGCAGCAGGGAGAAGAAAAACTACATGCAACCAAGCAAGTCTTCAGGAAAAAGATACACCACAAAAAGAAAACCAACCACCAGATTGCAACAACAGTGACTTGGAAGAACTTCTGAACCTTCCAGAAAGAGAATTTAAAATAGCCATGATTAAAAAACTGACAGAGGTCATTAAAGAAAACAGTGATCAGAAGAATGAAATTGAGTCCCTAAAGAGGGAAGTGAAGGAAATGCAGGAGATCAAAGGATTAATGTAAGAGCTAAAGAACTCTGGGAAAAGCAGTGATAACAGAATAGATGAAATGGAAGAATAAATAAGCACTCTTGAAGACACAGAATAAAAAGAACCAAAACAGAAAAGGAAAGAAAAGTACAAATGAAAAAGACTGAAGAAAGACTTCGGGAATTATCTGACTCCATGAGGAAAGGAAATATAAGAGGTATAGGAATCCCAAAAGGAGAGGAGAGAGACCTAGGAACAGAGAAATTATTTGAGGAAATAATTGAAGAGAACTTCTCAAACATGAAGAAGGCGCTGAATATAGACATACAAGAAGCAAGAGGAACACCAAACTTCCATGATGAAAGGAAGAATACAGCAAGACACATACTAGTAAAGCTCCCAAGAATCCAGGACAAGGAAAAAATAATGAAGCTGACAAGAGGGAAGAAACAGATAACATACAAAGGAAAACCAATCAGGCTGACATTAGACTTCTCCGAAGAAACATTATGGGCAAGGAGAGTGGAGGGACATAGTCATCAGACTCCAAGAAAACAGATGCCAACCAAGAATACTCTATCCTGCAAAACTTTCCTTCCTCTATAAAGAAAGAATAAAGACCTTCCCAGACAAACAGAAACTCTGGAATTTCATTACGACTAAACCCACACTCCAAAAAATACTACAAGGAGTCCTAAAGCCAGAGCCACAGAGGAATGAATAACAAAGAAACAAGGCCAAAAAAAAAAGTTACTAAAAGAATAAATAAATAAAATCAGAGGAAAGACAAACAAAATGGCAAATAAAGACACTAACATATCAATATTAACTCTAAATGTAAATGGACTAAACTCTTCAATAAAAAGACACAGTCACAGGCTGGATTAAGAAATAAAACCCAATCTTTTGCTGTCTCCAGGAAACACATTTAAATACAAAAGATAAAAACAACTCAAAGTACAAGAATGGAAAACAATCCTACAAGCAAATGGACCAAAAAAGAAGGTAGGAACAGCTATACTTATATCAGATAAAACAGATTTCAAACTCAAAAAATGTAAAAAGAGACCCCAACAGTCACTATATTATGATCAGGGAGACAATACTTCAAGAAGAAATAATACTCATTAACATATACTCACCAAATGAAGGAGCACCAAAATATATCAGACAACTACTATAATCTCTGAAAACAGACATCAGAGAATCACATATGTAGTAGGAGACTTCAAAACACCACTATCAACAATGGATAGAGCAACAAGACAAAAAATAAGTAAGGACACTAAAGCTCTAAATAAGGATCTAGAGCTCATGGGCTTAACAGACATCTATGGAACACTACACCCAAAAAAAAGTGAGTGCACATTTTTCTCAAGCACACAAGGATAATTCTCCAGGATCGATCACATACTGGGACACAAGACAAACATCAACAGATACACCAAGATAGAAGTCATACCAACCATCTTCTCTGACCATGAAGGCATCAAACTAGAAATAAACCATAAAAAGAAGACAAGGAACTCCCCTACCTCATGGAGATTGAAAACCACACTACTGGAAGACCACTGGACTGATGAGGAGATCAAAGAAGAAATTAAAAAATACTTCGAGTTGAATGACAAGGAGGACACGAATTTCCTAAATGTATGGGACACAGCAAAAGCATTAATAAGAGGGAAATACATAGCAATAGAGGCTCACATCAAGAAACAAGAAAGAACTCAAAGAAACAACTTACTCTTAGAGCTCAAAGAACTAGAAAAAGAACAACCAAAAAAAAAAAAACCCCAAAACCAATAGAAGAAAAGAAATAGTAAAAATAAAAGCAGAAGTAAATGAAATCAAAACTAAAAACACAATCCAAAAGATCAATGAAACCAAAAGTTGGTTCTTTGAAAAATAAATAAAATAGACAAACCCCTAGCCAGGCTGAGAAAGGAAAAACGGGAGAAAGCACAAATAAATAGGATCACAAATGAAAGAGGAAAATCACAACAGACACAGCAGAAATCAAACGAATAATCAGAAACTACTATGAACAGTTAAATGCAAACAATCTCAACAATCTAGAAGAGATGGACAAATTCCTACAACTCCACAATCACCCAAAGCTAGAGAAAGAAGAATTAGAACACCTAAACAGACCAATTACAAGCAGTGAAACTGAAATGGTAATCAAAACCCTCCCCAGAAACAAAAGCCCAGGACCTGATGGATTTACAAATGAATTCTACCAAACATCCAGAAATGAATTAGTGCCTGTCCTTCACAAACTCTTCCAAAAAATTGAGAAGAAGGGGATAATACCAAACACGTTCTATGAAGCCAACATTACACTAATACCGAAACCGAACAAGGACAACACAAAAAAAGAAAACTGCAGGCCAATCTCTCTAATGAACATGGATGCAAAAATCCTCAATAAAATTTTAGCTATCAGAATCTAACAATGTATCCGTAAGGTAATTCACCACAAACAAGTAGGATTTATTCCAGGGACACAAGGATGGTTCAACATCCGAAAATCAATCAGTGTTATCCAACACATCAACAAAAAGAAATATAAAAACCATATGATAATATCAATAGATGCTGAGAAAGCTTTTGACAAAGTACAACACCCATTTATGATAAAGGCCCTTGTGGGCCTCCCGAGTGGCGCAGCGGTTGAGTGCTGGATTGCGAAGCTGCCTGCAGCCTCTGCAGCGCTGGTTCGATCCCCGGCTGCTCCCCGGCCACCGGAGGAGGGTCCCACATGGTGCGCACACCTCTCCTGCTGCCCGCTGCTCCCCTCAGCAGTGTACTTCGGTCCTGCTGCCTGCTCTGCTCCCTGCTCTGGCTCTGGTGAATTCTCTCACCATCCCGAGCTTCTGACTGTACCCAGTGTTTGTATAAATAAATAAATAAATAAATAAATAAAAATCTTAAAAAAAAAGGCCCTTGAAATTCTTGGGATACAAGACACATACCTCAACATCATAAAGGCCATATATGACAAGCCCATAGCCAGTATCATTGTCAATTGTGAAAAGCTGAAACATTGAGATCTGGAACAAGACAAGAATGTCCACTCTCACCACTGCTTTCAATATAATACTGGAAGTCCTAGCCAGAGCAATAAGAGAAGAGAAAGACATACTAGGAATCCAAATAGGGAAGGAAGAAGTTAAACTATCACTATTTACAGATGCTATGATAATATACATAGAGAACCCCAAAAACTCCACAGAAAAACTAATTAATCTAATCAAGCAGTTTAGAAAAGTGGCAGGATACAAAATCAACACACAAAAGTCAGTAGCCTTTCTGTACACAAACTATAAATCTGGAGGGTGGATCAACATGGTGGTGAGAAAACGCTGTGAGTAAGATCTCCCATTAAAAAAAGTTAATAGGAAAAGTGGCAGGTCCCAGAGAACTGGGACACGGAAGATAAACAGACGACTCCAGCAAACTACCCGAAGAAGAAAGTTGCTGTAAAAGAGGACTAGAAGGGGGGAAAGCTGAGAACCCTGCTACCCTCCCCCACCCACAAAGTCGGCACTCTCCGCCCAACAGAGAGGAGGAAAAAAACAAACTAAAACAAGAACAAACTACACATGAAGCGGGACTGGGAGTGGAAAGGAACTATTACAGCCACCACACCACATGAACTGGAGCTGTGGAGAACCCTGCAGGATTCCCCGCAGAGGTGAGCGAACTGCTCCAGGTGCCATTAGAGGAAAACAAAGATCCCAGACACCTACAAACAGCCCCAGGCCAGCCAGTAAGCTTGTGCAGAAAAACGGCACGCTTGAAAAGCAAACGCGGATCGCGGCTGCCCAGGTCCCCACGCCTGCAACCTAGGCTTGCGGGGAGACGCGCGGGGGCCCTCACTGAGCTGAATGTCCCTCACTGAGTAATCAGAAACCAGGCGCGCGGACACGGGAGAGGGGTGCAAAAGGTGCCATTTTGCGGACACTGAACTGGGCTACAGCCTGTGTCCTGGACCTGAGGGCTTTGGAACTGAGACCTGGGGCACGAAATTCAGGGCATGGGTTTCCCATGACGGTGGGGCACAAGGCAGACACAGCACCCCAAAGCCGTTGAGGCTTTCCCCACCACTCCCACTCTGTTCCCCGTCCCACGGGGTGAAAAAAACAGCTCCCCAAGAACACTTGGAGAGATCTCTGGTGCCACCTAGCGACCAGAAAAAAAATCACCAACACCCCATAGAACAGGGACCTTTCTTCAGTAAAGATTGCTTGAAAGCAGAAGAAGGCTCCCAGAGGAGCCAGTGGTGAGCTGGGAAGTTCGCCCACACCAGGCCCCTTCTGACCAGCAGTATGAGCCCAGAGGGGGAGCGGGCACTCACGGCCAGGGCAGACCAGTTGCGCAGAAGAGTGTGTCTGAGACCGGGCGCGCAAGGAGTGTGTCCCGCATCGCCAGTTTAGAACAGGGACATTTCTTCAGTAAAGACTGCCTGAAACCAGCAGAAGGCTCCCTGAGGAGCCAGAGGTGAGCTGGGAAGTTCGCCCACGCCAGGCCCCATCTGGCCTGCAGTCCAAGCCCAGAGAGGAAGCGGGAACCCACCGCTGCGGCAAACCAGGGGCGCAGGGGAGTGTGTCCCCGCATAGGCATTTTAAAACAGGGACCTTTCTTCAGTAAAGACTGCTTGAAACCAACAGATGGCTCCTGGAGGAGCCAGAGGGGAGCGGAGAAGTTCACCCAAGATGCCGGCCAGTCCCAGCAACACAGTGTCCCAATGCATATGGCAAATTAGAAAACAGACAGTAGGGAGTAGAAGAACGACATGCAACCTAGCAACTCCTCAGGAAAAAAGCACACCACAAAAAGAAAACCACCCCCCAGATTGCAATGACAGTAACTTGGAAGAACAAATGAGCCTTCCAGAAAGAGAATTTAAAATTGCCATGATTAAAAAACTTGACAGAAGTCATAAAGAAAAACAATGATAAGGGAAAAATAATCAACGATCAGAAGAATGAAATTGAGTCCCTAAAGAGGGAAGTGAAGGAAATGCAGGCGCTCAAAGAATTAATGGAGGCACTAAAGAACTCTGGGAAAAGCAATGAAAGCAGAATAGATGAAATGGAAGAACGAATAAGTACTCTAGAAGACACAGAAATAAAAAGAACCAAAACAGAAAAGGAAAGAGAAGTACGAAGGAAAAAGACCAAAGAAAGACTTTGGGAACTATCTGAATCCATGAGGAAAGGAAATATAAGAGTTATAGGAATACCAGAAGGAGACAAGAGAGATGTAGGAACAGAGAAAATATTCAAGGAGATAATTGAAGAGAACTTCCCAAATGTGAAGAAGGAGCTAAAAATTGATATACAAGAAGCAAGAAGAACACCAAACTTCCACAACGAAAGGAAAAATACAGACACATAATAGTAAAGCTCCCAAGAATCCAGGACAAGGAAAAAATAATGAAGCTGACAAGAGGGAAGAAACAGATAACATTCAAAGGAAAGCCAATCAGGCTAACATCAGACTTCTCCGAAGAAACACACGGGCAAGGAGAGAGTGGAGGGACATAGTCAACAGACTCCAAGAAAACAGATGCCAACCAAGAATACTCTATCCCACAGAGCTCTCCTTCCTCTATGAAGAAAGAATAAGGACCTTCCCAGACAAACAGAAACTCTGGAATTTCATTACGACTAAACCCCCTCTCCAAAAAATACTACAAGGAGTCCTAAAGCCAGAACCTCAGAGGGACGAATAACAACGAAAGAAGGATAAAAAAAAAGTTATTAAAATAATAAATAAATAAAATAAAAGGAAAGACTAACAAAATGGCAAATATAGATACTAGCATATCAATATTAACTCTAAATGTAAATGGACTAAACTCTTCAATAAAAAGACACAGAGTCGCAGGCTGGATTAAGAAACAAAACCCAATCTTTTCCTGTCTCGAGGAAACACATTTAGCTACAAAAGATAAAAATAGACTCAAAGTTAAAGGATGGAAAACAATCCTACAAGCAAATGGACCAAAAAAGAAAGCAGGAACAGCTATACTTATATCAGATAAAACAGATTTCAAACTCAAAAAGGTAAAAAGCGACCCCAACGGTCACTACATTATGATCAAGGGGACAATACTTCAAGAAGAAATAACACTCATTAACATATATTCACTAAACGAAGGAGCACCAAAATATATCAGACAACTATTGTCATCTCTGAAAACAGACATCAGAGAAAACACACATGTAGTGGGAGAATTCGACACACCACTATCAACAACGGATAGATCCACGAGACAAAAAATAAGTAAAGACACTAAAGCTCTAAATAAGGACCTAGAGCGCTTGGGCTTAACAGACATCTATAGAACACTAAACCCAAAAAAAAGGAGTACACATTTTTCTCAAGTGCACATGGATCATTCACCAGGGTTGATCACATACTGGGACACAAGACAAACATCAACAGATACACCAAGATTGAAATCATACCAACCATCTTTTCTGACCATGAAGGCATCAAGCTAGAAATAAACCATAAAAAGAAGACAAGGAACTCCCCTACCTCATGGAGATTGAAAACCACACTATTGGAAGACCACTGGATTAATGAGGAGATCAAAGAAGAAATTAAAAAATTCTTTGAATTGAATGACAAGGAGGACACCAATATCCTAAATGTATGGGACGCAGCAAAAGCAGTAATAAGAGGAAAATATATAGCAATAGAGGCTCATATCAAGAAACAAGAAAGAACTCAAAGAAACAACCTAATCGCGAAGCTCAAAGAGCTAGAAAAAGAACAACAAAAAAACCCCAAAACCAGTAGAAGAAAAGAAATAATAAAAACCAAAGCAGAAATAAATGAAATTGAAACTAAAAAAACAATCCAAAAGATCAATGAAACCAAGAGCTTGTTCTTTGAAAAAATCAATAAAATAGACAAACCCCTAGCCAGGCTCACAAAGGAAAAAAGGGAGAAAGCACAAATAAACAGGATCATAAATGAAAGAGGAGAAATCACAACGACACAGCAGAAATCAAAAGAATAATCAGTAACTACTATGAACAGTTATATGGAAACAAGTTCAACAATCTAGAGGAGATGGACAAATTCCTACAACTCTACAATCACCCAAAGCTAGATAAAGAAGAAATAGAACACCTAAACAGACCAATTACAAGCAGCGAAATTGAAATGGTAATCAAAAACCTCCCCAAAAACAAAGCCCAGGACCAGATGGATTTACAAATGAAATCTACCAAACATTCAGAGACGAATTAGTGCCTATCCTTCACAAACTCTTCCAAAAAATTGAAAAGGAAGGGACAATACCAAACACGTTCTATGAAGCCAACATTTCACTAATACCAAAACCGAACAAGGACAACGCAAAAAAGGAAAACTACAGGCCAATCTCCCTAATGAACACTGATGCAAAAATCCTCAATAAAATTTTAGCTATCAGAATCCAACAATGTATCCATAAGATAATTCACCACGACCAAGTAGGGTTCATGCCAGGGACACAAGGATGGTTCAACATCTGAAAATCAATGAACGTTATCCAACACATCAACAAAAAGAAATATAAAAACCATATGATATTATCAATAGATGCTGAGAAAGCTTTTGACAAAGTGCAACACCCATTCATGATAAAAACCCTTGAAATTCTTGGGATACAAGGAACATACCTCAACATCATAAAGGCCATCTATGACAAGCCAACAGCCAGTATCATTCTCAGTGGCGAAAAGCTGAAAGCATTTCCATTAAGATCTGGAACAAGACAAGGATGTCCACTCTCACCACTGCTTTTCAATATAATACTGGAAGCCCTAGCCAGAGCAGTAAGACAAGAGTAAGACATACAATGAATCCAAATAGGAAAAGAAGAAGTCAAACTATCACTATTTGCAGATGATATGATTATATACATAGAGAACCCCAAAAACTCCACAGAAAAACTAATTCAACTCATCAACCACTTCAGTAAATTGGCATGATGCAAAATCAACATGAAAAAGTCAGTAGCCTTCCTATACAAGAAGAAGAAATAAAAAAAACCATCCCTTTTATTATCGAAACAAAAAAAATCAAATACTCGGGAGTAAATCTAACAAAAGAGGTAAAGGACCTATACAAAGAAAACTATAAAACACTGTTAAAAGAAATAGAAGAAGACACAAAGAAATGGAAAGACATCCCCTGCTCATGGATTGGAAGAATAAACATTATTAAAATGGCCATCCTACCAAAAGCAATATACAAATTCAATGCTATTCCAATAAAAATTTCAATGTCATTCTTCAAAGAAATAGAACAACTATTGATGAAATTCACATGGAATCACCAAAAACCCCGAATAGCCAAAGCTCTCCTGAAAAAAAAAAAAAGAAGGGAATGGAGGCTTCACACTCCCAGACTTCAAACTCTACTACAAAGCCATAATCATCAAAACTGCATGGTATTGGAAAAAAAAAAAAAAAGAAAAACTCCATGGTATTGGAACAAGAACAGACACACAGACCAATGGAATCGAATAGAAAATCCAGAAATAAACCCACAGATTTATGGTCAACTAATCTTTGACAAAGGAGCAAAGACTATGCATTGGAGCAAAGAGGGCTTGTTCAATAAATTGTGCTGGGAAAACTGGGTCGCTACATGCAAAAGAATGAAGCTTGACCACTACCTCACACCATACATAAAAATCAACTCAAAATGGATTAAAGAACTAGACATAAGACCTGAAACCATAAAATACATAGAAGGAAATATAGGCGAAACACTACATGATATGCACATCAAAGACATCTTTACAGACACGTCACCCAAAGCAGTGATAGTGAAGGCAAAGATAAACAGCTGGAACTACATCAAATTAAAGAGCTTCTGCACAGCAAAAGAGACAATAACAAAAACAAAGAGAAACCCCACCGACTGGGAGAACATTTTTGCACACAACACTAATGATAAAGGACTGATCACAAAAATCTGCAAAGAGCTGATGAGACTCAACAACAACAAAGAAAATAATCCTGTCAAAAAATGGGCAGAAGAGCTAAAAAGAAGCTTCTCTGAAGAGGAAATGCAAATGGCCAAGAGGCATATGAAAAAATGTTCAACATCACTTGTAATCAGGGAAATGCAAATCAAAACTACCATGAGATACTATCTTACACAACTGAGAATGGCACATATTAAAAGAACTAGCAACAACATATGTTGGCGAGGATGTGGAGAAAAAGGAACTCTCCTGTACTGTTGGTGGGAGTGCAAACTGATCCAACCACTGTGGAGCGCTGTGTGGAGATTTCTGGACCTACTAAACATAGAGCTTCCATATGATCCAGCAATTCCACTCCTAGGTATCTACCCAAAGGACACAGAAACATTAATTCCAAAGAGCACCTGCACCCCTATGTTTATAGCAGCACTATTTACAATAGCTAAGCTTTGGAAACAGCCCAAATGCCCAAAAATAGATGACTGGATCAAGAAGATGTGGTACATATACACCATGGAATATTACTCAGCATTCAAAAAAGATAAACACATGCAATTTGCAGCAACATGGATGGCACTGGAAGGGATCATGCTCAGCGAAATAAGCCAGAAAGAAAAAGAAAAATATCAGATGGTCTCACTCATAGCAGGAATCTAGAAAATTTAAATAAGGGACCAGGAAAATGAATAACTATAAGAAAGTCAAAATCAAAATCAACAAAAAACTATGAACCAGAGGCACTCTATGGGGGGTGGGGTTGGGGAGGGGAGGGATTGAGGTCAAAATAAGGGGTTTGCAATTGTATGGGGAATATAAAATTAAAATTTATTAAAAAAACAAACAATAAATCTGAAGAAGAAATTAAAAAACCATCCCTTTTATTATTGAAACAAAAAAAATATCAAATACTTGGGATTAAATCTAACAAAAGAGGTAAAGGACCTATACAAAGAAAACTATAAAACACTGTAAAAGAAATAGAAGAACACACAAAGAAATAGAAACACATCCCCTGCTCATGGATTGGAAGAATTAACATTTTCAAAATGGCCATCGTACCAAAAGCAATTTACAGATTCAATGCAATTCCAATAAAGATTTCAATGACATTCTTCAAAGAAATAGAACAATTATTGATGAAATTCATAGGGAATCACCAAAAACCCCAAATAGCCAAAGCTCTCCTGAAAAAAAAAAAAAAGGGAATGGAGGCATCACACACCCAGATTTCAAACTATACTACAAAGCCATAATCATCAAAACTGCATGGTTTTGGAACAACAACAGACACATGGACCAATGGAACCAAATAGAAAATCCAGAAATAAACACACAGATTTACAATCATCTAATCTTTGACAAAGGAGCAAAGAATACGCACTGGAGCTAAGAAAGTTTGTTCAATAAATGGTGCTGCGAATAGTGGGTCGCTACATGCAAAAGAATGAAGCTTGACTACTACCTCACACCATGCACAAAAACCCACTCAAAATGGATTAAAGAACTAGACATTAGACCTGAAACCATAAAATATATAGAAGAAAATAAAGAAAAATACTACAGGACATGCACCTCAGAGACATCTTTCTAGACACATCACCCAAAGCAGTGATAGTGAAGGCAAAGATAAACAGCTGGAACTACATCAAATTAAAGAGCTTCTGCACAGCAAAAGAGACAATAACAAAAACAAAGAGAAACCCCACCGACTGGGAGCACATTTTTTCACACAAAGCTAATGATTTAGGACTGGTCACAAAAATCTACAAAGAGCACATGAAACTCAACAAAAACAAAGAAAATAATACAGTGAAGAAATGGGCAGAAGAGCTAAAAAGAAACTTCTCTGAAGAGAAAATGTAAATAGCCAACAAGCATATGAAAATATGTTCAACATCACTTGTAAACGGGGAAATGCAAATCAAAACTACAATGAGATACCACTTTACACCAGTGAGAATGGCATATATTAAAAGAACTAGCAACAACAAATGTTGGCAAGGATGTGGAGAAAAAGGAACTCTCCTGCACTGCTGGTGGGAGTGCAAACTGGTCCAACCACTGTGGAAAGCTGCGTGGAGATTCCTCAACCTACTATAGATGGAGCTTCCATATGATCAGCAATTCCACTCCTAGGTATTTACCCAAAGAACACAGAAACATAAGTTCAAAAGGGCACCTGCACCTCTATGTTTATAGCAGCACTGTTTACAATAGCTAAGTTTTGGAAACAACCCAAATGCCCAAAAATAGATGACTGGATCAAGATGTGGTACATATACACAATGGAATATTACTCAGCAATCAAAAAGATAAGCTCATGCAATTTGCAGCAACATGGATGGAGCTGAAAGTGATCATGCTCAGCGAAATAAGCCAGAAAGAAAAAGAAAAATACCAGATGGTCTCACTCATATCAGGAATCTAGAAAACCTAAATAAGGGACCAGGAAAAAGAATAACTATAAGAAAGAAAAAATCAAAATCAGTATACAACTGTAAACCAGAGACACACTGTGGGGGGGCAGGGAAATGAGGGATTGCGGTCAAAATAAGGGCAGTGCAATTGTGTGGGGAATATTAAAAAGAAAAAAATGAAAAAATGACATTAGAATTATATAAAATAATTTATAAAAAAGTGAACAATGATGTAAAAAATATATTAAATCAATAAATAAGGAGCTAAGAGCTTTCCTTTACCCCCTTTGTAATTTTAGTGTCAGCATAGATTCATGGATTATTATTTTAGTAATGAAATTATGTCATGCTCCATTCCTGTCATCATTTATTTCTGTGTTCAAATTATCTAAGTTCTGGGGTCCCTTCAAACTGGCTTTAGAATATTAGCACTATTTACTTTTCCTTTGGGTTTTGCAATTTGCAATTTTGTAAGTAAGGAATTTGGCTTACAATCTACAAGTTTTTTAAATTTTCAGGTACCACCATTTACTTCCAAAGTGATCTTTATTTTTTAATGATGTGTTGATTTATCTTCATTCTGACTTAACTTGTGTATTCAATGAAAAATTTTTTCACCACATGTTTGGCATAAATAGCAGCATCATAGTATGTGGGAGTGGAAGAGAGCAAACTAATTTGCTGATGACTTATGAACCCATAATTGTATCACTATGGATAGAAGTGCTGTAAAATTTAACTTTTTCAAAGTTTATATTGTATAAGCATTAGTAACACCCCAACAAAACATCCTAGTTATTATTTTGTCACTGAATTATGTTGTTTAAAGAAAGATTTTCTCTGATTTTATGTTTTTTATTTACCTTCTAAATGTCAGAATTCAAACCGGTAAATTGTCAGAATTTTTGACAACATCTTGCTGCACACATTTAAGCTTTATGGATCCTGGACCTGAGGGTAAGCTGTACAATGAAGATTATGATGACAACTATAATGAACTGGAATCTGGTGAATGGATGAATGGCTGGGACTCAACCAGTAATGGTAAGGAGACTTCATGGAGACACTGGCTTTGCTGGAGAATACTAAGTATTATTGAGTATCCTCCTTAATGTTTCACCTTGGCAGCGATCTCACTCCAGTTCAATACACCTGGATTTCTGCTTTTCTTTGGCTTTACTTTTAATCCTTCTATTTACCTTTAATTTCTGGTCTAACAGTCCTATAATGACTGTGGATTATAGAGTTGCACCATATCCCTTACTAAACTTAGGAAAAGTTTCTCTCCTGGGCATATAAAATGATTAGTGATTTTGAAATGGGAGGAAGCAGTGTTGAGTGAGAGATATTTAATCAAGTATGTAGTAGGGAAACTATACATATACAAAACTGCTTTTTTACATTAAAAACATAAATATATGAAATTGAATTACAGTGCTTTTTATATAGTATTACAAAGACATAACCATCTCTCTTGGGAGGTCTAGATAGTATGCCTGTTGTTTTCATATTGCAAATTTGACAAATAAAGCACAACAAAATCTAACTGATTACTAGGAATACGAAAATGATATAATGAGAAAGTGTTTTGGGGGGCATGTATTAAAAATAGCTTAGAAACACCCCAAAGTTTTAGGATGCTGACCTGGGCAGGACAAGAATTACATTGTGTGAATCCCAGACAGGTAAGGGGAAAATGGGAGAATTACTCTTCTAGCTGTTTAAAACATGGTTTACCTGCTTTCATTGTCTTAGTATTGGACCGTGAGCTTGTATCTTAAGAGAAAAATACCGGATGGTCTCACTCATATCAGGAATCTAGAAAACCTAAATAAGGGACCTGGAAAAAGAATAACTATAAGAAAGAAAAAATCAGTTTATTTTAAGAATGGTGTGTTGGAGAAAAAAATAAATTATCCAAATTTCTTTGTCAATTTATGTTTGTATCCAAAATATGATTTCTTTCCTTTTCTGGGAACTCTGAGGGTATTGCAATGAAGGGAGAGCCCCAAGTGAGCAGAATTAGAAATAGCGCTCAATGATGCAAATGAACAAGAACTTTATTGTCTTATTTGTTCAGTGTTCAATAGATATTATGTACTTTATGTAGGTCAGACATGTTTCTAGGTATATGATATATGTGCACAAGACATAAACAAGGGATGTTTACTTAAGGATACTGCATTCTGTTTAAGAAAAAGAGGCAAAGGGTAAGAAATTAGTTTTCCGGGGTGAGATTGTGCATCATCTCATGTACAATAAACACATTAGCAGTCAGAAGGACTGCTTTCTTGTTTGAGCTTAGCATTTACTTACCAAAGTACCATTTGATTTACTCTGTATTTTTGTAAGGTATAAAATAGTGTGAATTTCTTTGTTGGAAAAGTATATTAAATATACTTATATCATGTTATTTATAATAACCCAACTTATATGACATAAACTAAAATATTTTGAAAACCACACAAGAATGACCATATATTTAAGTTATCTTCTAGTTCCTAGGTAGTTGTGATTTTCTGTCTCTTGGATGAACTTATAAAATACATCTTTGTAATGATCTGTATTATTAAATTTGGCATTATGCATTCTGAGTCACTTTCCCAACATTGGATTTACTCATCAGTGGTCTTGCCAGCCCTTCCATGAAGAGAACACTTCTCTCTGTGTTCCTCATAACTCTCCACTCAAGTGTCTAGACTATATTCAAGGTTATAATGTTTGCCATTAGGATGTCACTGCGTATGACTTCCATTCTGACAACTTTTCTTGTTCCCATTAGTCATGTGAGAGCACAGAAAGATGCAGAGATCACCAAAGAGGATTAAAAACCAGATGGTGCATCATGACTCATATATTACACTTTAGTATAGAGCCAATCACTATGCTTTTACACCTACAAATATTACAAATGCTCATGTAAAATCTGAAATGTTAAGCATCCACAGGAAATATGTATAATTTTTGTTTCCATTATCCATTGTGGATAATAGAAAAATAGAGAAGGAGAGAGAGCTCAAAAGGATAGGGACTGTATCTGTCTTCCTTACCACTGAAACTCTGGCACCATCCTCTTACACAGTGCCCAAAGAATATTTGGTGACTAGAGCAATGAGGTGACTAAAAAGACCATTGTGTGGCCAGTAGTCCTTTCAACACCAATGCAACATGGAGGTTGTTTTCTCATTAGCAATTGTAACTGTCATTGGTAGACTCTGTCTGTTTTTAACTAGGCTCAATGTTCAGTGGAAGATTGTTTTGCCCTTCCCCACAAAAGTCTTCTCATACAAGTGAAATCTGAAAAACTCTTTACCCTTCCTCCACAACTAGTATCACATGCACATGTGCTGATTGTGAAATGCTTTCTCCACCTGTCCTATAATCCCAAACTGTTTTAGAGACCCTAATATTATCTTAGCAAAGTTGAAGAACAGGTGTATCCTGGTTAATGGCCATTTTCGTCTGAATTGTGGAGCTACGAGATTGTGTAATGATCACAACCTTTCCTCTCTACCTGCACAAGAGCTAAAATAGCCTACTATGTTGTGGACACAGAAGCCAACCATTGTGCGCTGGAGCAGATTGTGAAACAACTAAAATATTCATTTTTTCTCTTCCCCTCCCCTCACTAACCTTGCAGCTCACTATTGTGATTTGAGTTTGTCATTATTTATTACCCTTTGGGTGCACACTGTGCCCATCATAAACTAGGCCTTACCTCACAGAAGGGAGGGATAGAGGCATCCAAGCTGCTCTGCAACCAACCTGCAACTTAATGTCCTTGGCCATCACAGCCAAGGAGATACATGTTCAGAGTGAATAATGCCATGACTCACTATAGCTGAGCACAGGATGATGTGAAGCCCTGGGTGGGGTTGGGGCATTCATTACAGTGTGAGCAGGAACTTTATTTTATTCACTGTTTTATGCTCAGCATTTCAGCTATTACCTCAAAAATATTAGGCACATATTTGTAAGATTTATTAATTAGTATTGTTTTGCTTCAGGTATTACTATGTTTTAATCAGTAACAGTAGGAAGAGGCAGAAAAGAGACATGGACCATATTCAGTTTTAACATTAAAGTATTAAAATGGTAGAAAGGCTTTTTTTCCTTTGGAAAAATTGCTCCTTGGTAAATAATTTTGTTTCAAGAGAAAGCATTGCAAACTAATTACAAAATAGCCATGCAATAGAGAGGGAAATAATCTCCCTTAAGTAAACTAGGTCTCATTCCTTTATATCACCGGTAACATTTACAGTCAGTTATCCCTGCACTCTCCAACTCTGTCAAATAGTTTTCATTCTATAATAACTTTGCCATTCCTCTCCTCATGACTGTGGCCCTCCTTCAATATTTGCAGTGGAGGATGTCTTCTACTACACATTTCCAGAGGTGGTCATGGTTTCTATGGATGTTCAGTCCTTTATGTTAGCTGCATTTGAAGGGAGAGAAGGGCTCCATGACCACACCTAGAGGACTTCCATGTTAACATTTTATAGATGATGAGAATGATTGAGATGTATGCTCTTGATATCTAAATCTTTTTTTTTAAATAAATTTTATTGTTATATTCCCCATACAATTGCAGCCCCCCCATTCTGACCCCAACCCCTCCCCTCCCGCCCCCCTAAAAGTGTCTCTGGTTCATAGTTTTTTGTTGATTTTGATTTTCACTATCTTATAGTTATTCATTTTCCTGGTCCCTTATTTAAGTTTTCAAGATTCCTGCTATGAGTGAGACCATCTGGTATTTTTCTTTTTCTTTTTGGCTTATTTCGCTGAGCATGATCCCTTCCAGCGCCATCCATGTTGCTGCAAATTGCATGTGTTTATCTTTTTTGAATGCTGAGTAATATTCCATGGTATATATTAAATCTTTTTTTTTTAAGATTTATTTATTCTGCATACAAGAGCTGGGGCATAGGCCAGAGATGTGTGTGGGGTGGGGGGTGTTTGAGAGGATTCACTAGAGACAGAGTGAGGAACAGAACAGGCAGATTGACCCAAGTACACTGCTGAGGGGAGCAGCGGGCAAGTCAGGAGAAGTCTGCTGCGCCATGTTGGATGCTCCCTGGCCAGCCAGGGATCGAACTCACGCTGAAGAGGCTGCGTATTGCTTCATAGTGCGGTGCTTAACCCCTTGCGCCACCAGGGACGCCCCTTGATATCTAAATCTTTTTTTTTTAATTAATTTTTTTTATAGAGGCATGTTTTATTTATTTGTTTGTTTGTTTTTGTTTATACATGCACTGGGTACAGTCAGAAGCGCGGGAGGGTGAGAGAATTCACCAGAACCAGAGCGGGGAGCAGAGCAGGCAGAAGGACCGAAGTACACTGCTGAGGGGAGCAGCGGGCGGCAGGAGAGGTCTGCGTGCCATGTGGGACCCTCCTCCAGCGGCCGGGGAGCAGCCAGGGATTGAACCGGCACTGCAGAGGCTGCGTGCAGCTTCTCAACCCAGCGCTCAACCGCTGCGCCACCAGGGAGGCCCGATATCTAAATCTTTATTGACCATTACAAGCAAAGATATTAAACATGAACATGGGGTAACCATTAAATATCTACAATAGGGAAAACTTAGCATACCCTGTTAGTATGCTCCCTTGACGTAGGGCTTTATACAAAGAGATATACTTAAAGTCATACTTCTAGATTGTGAATAAGGAAACTCACACTTAATCCCCAGCTCTATTACTTACTTTCTTGAACAGTTATTTGAGTTCTGTATCTCTTTTTCTGTATTTGTAAAATGGTAAAAATAATGAGTGTCTCTCCTTAGGGCTGTAATATTTCAACAATGGATTGTAAATGCCAATCTTAAGAATATCTTAAACTTAGCAAGCCAACTACATTTTTTGATTCTCTAGATAGAAGGAAATTAAACTGCTAGAAGCCAGATATTTTCACAGGAATGTCCATAAAATATAAAACATAACTGAGTTTTTTCCGTTATATGTGGTATTCTATCAAAATATCAGTAATAGCGCCATTGTGGTATTGATTACTTTATAGAATTTAGTATCTTGTATGTCTTGCTGAAGCTATAGTTCCTGACATTTCATTCAAAATTTGTCTATTGATTATTTCGGCATTTTAAATTTGACTGATACTCATATTTCTTTGATGTTACTAAAAAAGAACAAATTTCTCATTCTTGTTTTATAAAGAACACACCCATATGTGACTTCATTGTTGAGATTTATTATACATTTTTACTAGTCTCTTAATTATCTAACTTTTCCATAAATATCAATCTCTTACAGATGTTCACATGTATTTTCCTACAAAGATATTTCAGGCATCCAGGCCTTCATTCAACTTGCTTGACTCACCTTCACCCCGACGAGAGGACCAGGTAAACTTGTACATGAGGTACTTCTACTAGCTTCTGCTATTTGTACATGAAGAACTTCTATTCTTATAGAAAATAATAGAATTAGCCATTATGGTTTCTGTTAGTAACTAGTAGTAGGAAAAATGCCACCCTGGTGAAGACACATGTCATTTTTATTTCACTTTTTTTTTTTTTATAAATTTTATTGTTATATTCCCCATACAATTGCAGCCCCCCATTCTGACCCCAATCCCTCCCCTCCCGCCCTCACCCCCCTAAAAGTGTCTCTGGTTCATAGTTTTTTGTTGATTTTGATTTTCACTTTCTTATAGTTATTCATTTTCCTGGTCCCTTATTTAAGTTTTCTAGATTCCTGCTATGAGTGAGACCATCCGGTATTTTTCTTTTTCTTTTTGGCTTATTTCGCTGAGCATGATCCCTTCCAGCGCCGTCCATGTTGCAGCAAATTGCATGTGTTTATCTTTTTTGAATGCTGAGTAATATTCCATGGTATATATGTACCACATCTTCTTGATCCAGTCATCTATTTTTGGGCATTTGGGTTGTTTCCAAAGCTTAGCTATTGTAAACAGTGCTGCTATAAACATAGGGGTGCAGGTGTTCTTTGGAATTGATGTTTCTGTGTCCTTTGGGTAAATACCTAGGAGTGGAATTGCTGGATCATATGGAAGCTCTATGTTTAGTAGGTCCAGAAATCTCCACACAGCTTTCCACAGTGGTTGGACCAGTTTGCACTCCCACCAACAGTGCAGAAGAGTTCCTTTTTCTCCACACCCTCGCCAACATTTGTTGTTGCTAGTTTTTTTAATATGTGCCATTCTCACTGGTGTAAGATGGTATCTCATGGTAGTTTTGATTTGCATTTCCCTGATGACAAGTGATGTTGAACATTTTTTCATATGCCTGTTGGCCATTTGCATTTCCTCTTCAGAGAAGTTTCTTTTAAGCTCTTCTGCCCATTTTTTGACTGGATTATTTTCTTTGTTGTTGTTGAGTCTCATCAGCTCTTTGCAGATTTTTGTGATCAGTCCTTTATCATTAGTGTTGTGTGCAAAAATGTTCTCCCAGTTGGTGGGGTTTCTCTTTGTTTTTGTTATTGTCTCTTTTGCTGTGCAGAAGCTCTTTAATTTGATGTAGTCCCAGCTGTTTATCTTTGCCTTCACTATCACTGCTTTGGGTGATGTGTCTGTAAAGATGTCTTTGATGTGCAAATCACGTAGTGTTTCGCCTATATTTCCTTCTATATATTTTATGGTTTCAGGTCTTATGTCTAGTTCTTTAATCCATTTTGAGTTGATTTTTGTGTATGGTGTGAGGTGGTGGTCAAGCTTCATTCTTTTGCATGTAGCGACCCAGTTTTCCCAGCACCATTTATTGAACAAACTTTCTTTGCTCCAATGCATATTCTTTGCTCCTTTGTCAAAGATTAGTTGACCATAAATCTGTGGGTTTATTTCTGGATTTTCTATTCGATTCCATTGGTCTGTATGTGTGTTCTTGTTCCAATACCATGCAGTTTTGATGATTATGGCTTTGTAGTATAGTTTGAAGTCTGGGAGTCTGATGCCTCCATTCCCTTCTTTTTTTTTCAGGAGAGCTTTGGCTATTCGGGGTTTTTTGTGATTCCATATGAATTTCATCAGTAATTGTTCTATTTCTTTGAAGAATGACATTGAAATTTTGATTGGAATAGCATTGAATCTGTATATTGCTTTTGGAAGGATGGCCATTTTAATAATGTTTATTCTTCCAATCCATGAGCAGGGGATGTCTCTCCATTTCTTTGTGTCTTCTTCTATTTCTTTTAACAGTGTTTTATAGTTTTCTTTGTATTGAACATGTGTTTTTCTATCTAAGCTTTAGAAAAGATAATATGTATATAAACATATATATATATGTATATGTTTTGAAGGTTTCATTATTTTTGCTTTGCTTTTTGTCAGTATAGGGAATTCTTATGAAAAAGGCCTAGAGGTGAAAAGCTCCCACTCTATGGCATTAAGTTAAGCACTTGTAAAGTTAATTTTTTTGTCCTTTCTCAATCTAAAGGTTCCCTCTGTTCGTGTAGAAATACATCTTCCTAGAGACAGGTCTGGAGAGGTGGACTTCAAAGCACTAGTCTTACAGTTGAAAGAGACCTCAAGCTTACAGGAGCAAGCTGATATCCTCTACATGCTGTATACTGTGAAGTAAGTGATTGATATTGTCAATCTACTTTAATATTCATATAGAGAGGAACTGTATAATATAGTAAACATAAGCACAGCTTTGGAGTTTCACTGATCTGGATTTGAATACAGTTTTCAACCTACCTACTCTGTAACTTCAAAACCTTAATTGTCCTCATCTATAAAATTTAGATTATGCCTACCTCATATAATTGTTTTAAAGATTAAACAAGATATCATATCTGCAAGGTCTCTGATACAATGCTTAATAAATATTAGGTAATTAATAACTGGCAACTATTATTATTGTGAATATTAATAAGCCTCCATCATTTTGTAGATCTACAACTAAACGAATTCCTAACTTTCCCCTACATCATCTCACAAAAATAATCTATTCTTCTTCATTTATTAATGTTGTCATTATCCTAACAATGTAGAATAAACCACCTCCCTTAAATTTGGTTTGGATGTTGAAACTTATAATGCCACACATATACAAAAAATATGTGAAATGTTTGTTGCTCACATCATGAGATTTTCTGGAGAAAGTAGAGCAATCTCCCAAGTTGGTCCAAAAAAAGTTTGAGTAACAGATAAAGGAGACTGTATTTGGGATTTTATTATGATTAAGAGAAGAGACTATGGTGAGGATTCTCACACACAGCAAAGGAAGGAGCACTCAGACTTTTTTATCAGCTTACCCAGATGTAGGATAGAAGAGAAAGGGGAGCAGTAGGACTTGAAAGTGGTCAGCAGTCAACATCAGAAATGGAGTCAGACTTAAAGACATTTTCCATTTCCATTGTTAGAACTAACACCTACCTGTCAAACAAGTTTCTCTCCCTATTCAGTTAATCACTAAGTCTTTACAATGTTTCCAGTAATATTTATCTTCTGAATCTTAGTATCACTGCCTTTATTGAAGGCCCTTAGCTCTCACAGGAGCTTTTGCTACAGCTTCCTTTAACAAGTCTTGAATGAAAATTGAAGATTCAGCAGTTGAGATAGGCAATGAAGGGAGCATAGTACTTGAAAAGTTCATAATTTCCCATTAATTCAGATGACACACTGTTTACTGCCAACTCTTCTGCTCCTAACATGTAACTTTTCTTCATCTAACTGAACCCAGCAGTCTCCCTAAACTAATACTCCAGGTAATACCAACCCAGTGAAGTAGACTGTGTATGATGTGCTGCACGGGTTTTAATGCGCTTGGAATTCTGCTCAACATCCTCTAGATTTGAGAGCAGAAATTAAGAGGTGGGGTTTCTTTCCTATGTCTATTGGCTAATATTCCTTCTGTTCATAACCTTTGTTTTCTATTATTTGTAGTTTTTATTATACTAGATATTGCTCTTTTGTTTTATTTGTTGCAAATATTTTCTCCAAAGAATTTGCTTTTTAACTTTGTTTCTATGCTTTTCTCCATCAAAAGTTTAGTTTTTATATGGTCTTATCTGTTGATCTTTCCTTTTTAAATTTTGGATTTCTCGCCTTGCTTGGGAGACCCTTCTCCCCTTTCAGAATTTAAAAATATGTTAACTATCTCTAGTATTTTTAAAAAAATATTTACTAGGTTGGTGAACCAAAATACTTGTAAATGTGCCACTGTGCTAGATCCCAGATTCCATGAGGATAAGTTCCTTTTTCTATACCTGGCCCCGTGTCTCTCTTCTTGGTGAGCACACAAGCACCCAGATGGTACAGCTTCATAGGCAGATCCAGCACCACCAGCCCCAGCGCACCAGCTGTGCCCCAAACCCACCTGCCCCCAGTGAGTGACCCAGCACCCAGAACAGCTTTGCAGGTGAAGTCAGCACCACACCAGATACCACAAGAGGACAAGCCCCAACTACAGCATCACAGACCTAGAAACAAATAATGGGGAGAAACAAAAATATAAATGGTCATAAATCCTAAGGGAACCAATACACCACACAGAGAAAGCAAATCTCCAGAACCCAACCACAAAAACATGGAAGAGTTTTTCTTCTTATCAGATAAAGAATTGAAAATTACCATGATAAAGAACTTCAAAGAAACAGAACAACACAAAGTAAACACGGAGAAAAAATCAGAGATATAAAAGAAAACTCACAAAAGCAAATGAATGTTATGAGAAACATAATCAATAAGCAGAAGATTGAAATTGATACTTAAAAAAATAAAATAACAGAATTGCAGGATGTAAAAAGATCAACAGAGGAGATAAAAATTCTGAGACATGGAAGCAGAATAGACTAAATGCAAGATTGAATAGTGACCTTAAAGATGCAAATGGGAAAGAACTCAGAAAAAAGGAGAGGAATGAAGGAAAAACACTTCAAAAACTGTCTGACTCCATGAGGAAAGGAAATATAAGAATAATAGGTATCCCAGATGGGGAAGAGAGAAGGGAACTGAAAAAATATTTAAAGAAATAATAGAAGGAAATGTCCCAAACTTAAGGAACTGAAAATACAAATACAGGAAGGTAAAAGAATAGCAAATGCCAAGGCTGGCCATTGCCACCTGCCTAGACACATCGCCTGTGAGCATTACCACCATGTAGTGCCCTGGAGTGGGAAAAAAAATTCCATTGAGTGTGAAAATATGTCAAGAAAAAAGGAAATATCAGAATTTGAAACTAATACTTTGGATTCTCTGGTGGGTTTGCCATTTGCAACTATAAATATTAAAGATAAATGTGGGATCACTGATGTACCACAAATAAATTTGGAGTGAAATAAAGAAATGAATGGATCAGTAAAGATCAAACAAGGTTGGCTGAAAGAATCCTTTTAAAAAAGAAAGGATTATCAACCCTTTCCAACTATTTCCTATCCATTCCTATCACCAACATAGAGATTATAAGAGGAATTAAGATTCTACAAAGTGCAATAATAATACAACAGGATAAGTAACTGGCCAAAACAATGACCAGTGATGGGTCCTTTCATATTACCCTCTTACTACCTTCCTTATTAAATGAAATAAACATGAGGCTAACATCACTACCAAACCCAAAGACAACACGCAAAAAGAAATCTACATAACCATCTCCCTAATGAATACAGAAATCTTTAAGAAATCTCTGCAAACTGAATCCAAGAGTGTATTACAAGGATTATACATCATGGCCAAGTAGGATTTATAAGAGGGACTCGAGGATGGTTCAACATCTGAAAATCAGTGTACTTCACCACATCAATCAAAAGCCACATGATCATATCAATAGATGTGGAGAAAACATTTGGTAAGATTCAACATCCATTTATCATGAAAACCCTCAAAAAACTGGGGATAAATGGAACATAATTAACACAATAAAAGCCATATATGACAAACCCATAGCTAGCATCATTTTCTTTTTTTAAAAAAAGATTTATTTGTTTATTTATTTATACAAGCACTGGGTACAGTCAGAAGCGCGGGAGAGTGAAAGAATTCACCAGAGTCAGAGCAGGGAGCAGAACAGGCAGAAGGACCAAAGTACACTGCTGAGGGGAGCAGCGGGTGTGGCAGGAGAGGTCTGTGCTCCATGTGGGACACTCATCTGGTGGCCGGGGATCGAACTGGCGATGCAGAGGCTGCGGGCAGCTTCACAACCCAGCGCTCAACCGCTGCGCCAATGGGGAGGCCCAGCTAGCATCATTTTCAATGGTGAAAAACTGAAAGCCTTTCCACTAAGATCTGGTACAAGACAAGGATATCCATTCTTACCACTACTATTCTACATAGTATTGGAAGTCCTAGTTAGAGCAGTTAGACAAAAGAAACATATAAAAGGAATTCAAATTGGGAAAGAAGTAAAGCTATTATTATTTGCAGTTGACATAAAAATAATCAGAGAACCCTAAAGATTCCATTGAAAAACTAAAACAATAGTTTGTCAAAGTGGCAGGATGCAAAATCAATATACAAAAACCAGCTGCCTTGCTATATGCAAGCAATGAGATAAAAGAGGGAGAAATTAAGAAAACCAACTGGTCCAGGCAGTATGGAAAGCAATGTGGAGGTGTCTCAAAACATTTAACTGCCAATTGACCTAGTAATTCCATTCCTAGGCATCTATCCCAAAAATTCAAAAACACCAATTCAAAGGGAAACTTGCACTTCCATGTTTATTGCAGCACTATTTACTATAGCTAAACTATGGAATCAACCTAAGTGCCCTAGAACAGATGAGTGGATCAAGATGTGGTACATATGCACAATGGGACACTACTCAGTAATCAAAAAAGGGTAAACTCATGCTGTTTGTGGCAACATGCATGGAGCTTGAAAGGATAATACTAAGTGAAGTATGTCAGAAGGAGAAAAATAAATACTGGATGGTGCCTCTAATATGTGGAATATAAAGTAACTAAATTAGTAGAAAAAGACAAGCTGAAGTACTACCCCCTAATAGCTAACTACAGAATTGAAACGAGGGGATGGGGGGAGGAAGAACAAAGAAAAGGAAGCAAAACAGTCTATGGTGGTGGAATATAGGTGAGTTGCTGGTGGGTGCACTATGGTGGTAATACCTGATGGGGCACCCCAATATTATCTCAGTTAAAAATAAATAAGAACTGAGACACCAAGGATGAAAGGGAATGGGGAAGGATAACAACAAAGAGGGAAGGAAGCATAATGGTCTATGGTGGTGGAATATGGGTGAGTTGGTAGTGGGTGCACTACGATGGTAATGCCTGATTTGGGGTACCCCACTTTTACTTCAGTTAAAAATAAATTACTAAAAACAATAGTGCAAAGAAAACCATCCCATTTACAATCACACCAAAATAAAATTAGTATCTAGGAGTAATCGTAATAAAGGAGGTGAAGAACCTATACAAGGAAAACTATAAGACATTGTTAAAAGAAATAGAAGAGTACACAAAATGGCCATCCTGCCCAAAGCAATTTACATATTCAATGCAATCCCTATCAAAATTACAATGGCATTCTTCAAAGAAATGAAGCAAACATTACTGAAATTCATATGGAACCTCAAGAGACTCTGAATAGCCAAAACTATCCTGATTTAAAAAAAGGGGGAAACGGTTGTATTACACTCCCAGACTTCAAACTATACTATACAACCATAACAATTAAAATAATACTTTACTGGAACAAAAATAAACACAAGACCAATGGAACAGAACTGAGAGCTCAGAAAAAAGACTACACATAGATGGACAATATATACTGGAACAAGGAAAGCCTCGTCAATAGATGGTGCTGGGAAAATTGGACTGCCATGTGCAAAAGAATGAAAGTAGACCACTACCTCATAGTATACACAAAAAAACACAACTCAAAATGGATGAAAGACTTGGATGTAAGACCTGAAACCACAAAATATATAGAAAATAAGCAAAACACTCCATGACATAAGCTTCAGAGACATCTTTGCAGATTCATTCCCATCAGCCAGGCAAACAAAAGAGAATATAAACAAATTGGACTACATCAAACTAAGAAACTTCTGCACAACAAAAGAGACTATAACTAAAACAGAGATACCCTACTGAATGAGAGAAAATGTTTGCACACTATCCATGTGGCAAGGGGCTGATATCAAAGATCCACAAAGAACGCCTACAACTCAAAAAAAAAAAAAAAAAACCTCAAAAACATAATCTGGCCAAAAAAACTATAGAAGAGCTAAATAAGCTTCTCCAAAGAAGATAAATGGATGGCCAACAGACACATGAAAAAAATTCATCATCACTTATTGTCAGGGAAATGCAAATCAAAGCCACAGTTAGATATGCTGTGTCTCACCAGTACGGCTTGCTCATATCAAAAAGACCAAAAACAGTAAATGTGGAGAAAAAGAAACATTCTTACAGTATTGGTGGCAATGTAGACTGGTCTAGCCCCACAGAAAGCAGCGTGGAGGTTTCTCAAAAGACTAAAAATGGCCCTGCGATATGACTCACTCCTAGGTATCTATAAAAAAAAAATACAAAAAGCATTGATTTGAAAGGAAGACTGCATTTCTGTGTTCATAGCAGCACTATTTAAAATAGCCAAGATATGGATGCAATCTAAGCGCCCCCAAACAGAAGAATGGTCTGTATACACAACAGAACACTGCTCAGCAATCAAAAGCTATAAACTTATGCCATTTGTAGCAACATTGATGGTGCTGGAAAGGATTATGCTAAGGGAAATAAGCCAGAAGGAGAAAGATAAATACCTGATGGTGTCACTTTTAAGTGGAAAATAACCAAACCAAACAAAGTCAAACCTTAATACCAACCCTTGAAATCCAACCACAGATCTGAGTCTTTGAGAGGGCAAGGGGGAGGGGGATAGGTGAGAAACGGGGGTTGGGAGAAAGCACAGTAGACTGTGGTGGAGAACTAGGTGTGCTTTGGTGGGAGTGCTCTGGTGACTACACCTGAGACAGGAAATTTTATGCTCTCAAAACACTAGCAAGGATGTGAAACAGTGGTACTTCAATAACAATTAAAAAATAAATTTAAAAAAAAATAGGTCTTTAAGCTACCTGAGATTTATATTTATGTATGTCTTCCTATTCAGCATATCTAAAATCAAATTCACTATCTTTATCAGAAACCTATTTCCTGATTCTGTTGAAAGCTTTCTCATTCTTTCAGTCACTCAGACTTGAAACTACCATCTTCAAGTCCTCCTTGTCCTCTGCTTCTCGCTACTCCTCCCAGTGGGAATCTGTCAAAAAACCGAGGAGAAACCCCACTGACTAGGAGAAAATTTTTGCACAAACATTAATGATAAAGGACTGATCACAAAAATCTACAAAGAGCTGATGAGACTCAACTAAAACAAAGAAAATAATCCGGTCAAAAAATGGGCAGAAGAACTAAAAAGAAACTTCTCTAAAGAAGAAATGCAAAAGGCCAACAGGCATATGAAAAAATGTTCGACATCACTTGTAATCAGGGTAATGCAAATCAAAACTACAATGAGATACCATCTTATACCAGTGAGAATGGCACATATTAAAAAAAAAACTAGCAATAATAAATGTTGGCAAGGGTGTGGAGAAAAAGGAACTCTTCTGCACTGTTGGTGGGAGTGCAAACTGGTCCAACCACTATGGAAAGCTGTGTGGAGATTCCTCAATCTACTAAAGATAGAGCTTCCATATGATCCAGCAATTCCACTCCTAGGTATTTATCCGAAGGACACAGAAACATTAATTCCAAAGGGCACCTGCACCCCTGTGTTTATAGCAGCACTATTTACAATAGCTAAGCTATGAAACAACCCCAATGCCCAAAAATAGATGATTGGATCAAGAAGATGTGGTACATATACACCATGGAATATTACTCAGCATTCCAAAAAGATAAACTCATGCAATTTGCAGCAACATGGATGGAGCTGGAAGAGATCATGCTCAGCAAAATAAACCAGTAAGAAAAAGAAAAATACTGGATGGTCTCACTCATAGCAGGAATTTAGAAAACCTAAATAAGGGACCAGGAAAAAGAATAACTATAATAAAGAAAAAATCAAAATCAACAAGCAACTATAAACCAGAGACACACTACGGGTTGGGGGGGCGGAGAGGAGGGATTGGGGTCAAAATAAGGGGGGTGCAATTGCATGGGAATATAACCAAGATGAAAATGCATACATTGTGCAAAAATGAAAAATGATGCAAGAAATATTTATAACAAAATAAAATAAAAGAAATAAAAGAAAAAAGAAAATCACAGGTTCTGCACTAATAAATTGAGCTAGTAAACCTGAAAAAAAATTCACATCCTTTATGGTCTCATTTTCAACATTTATCTACCATTGCTCCCCTCTTCACAATGTGAATGCTGTCACCAAAACAGTTTACTGCGGGGGCCTCCCTGGTGGCGCAGCGGTTGAGCGCTGGGTTGCGAAGCTGCACGCAGCCTCTGCAGGGCCGGTTCGATCCCCGGCTGCTCCCCGGCCACCGGAGGAGGGTCCCACATGGCGCACAGACCTCTCCTGCCGCCCGCTGCTCCCCTCAGCAGTGTACTTCGGTCCTTCTGCCTGCTCTGCTCCCTGCTCTGGCTCTGGTGAATTCTCTCACCCTCCCGCGCTTCTGACTGTACCCAGTGCTTGTATGTATGTATGTATAAATCAATAAATCAATCAATAAATAAATCTTTAAAAAAAAAAACAGTTTACTGCGTATGAGATCCAAGCACAGCTTATACATGACCAGCTTCATACTTCGACTCATTTTTCCGACAAAGAATTTATTTTATCTCCTTTTTTACTTTCTCTGTCTCTGAACTATCTGAGAAAAGTTACAGATACTATAATCCTTTACCCCTAAATCAGTGTGTATTTCCTAAGAACAAAGGATATTCTCCTATATAAATTCAGGACAGTGTTTGAAATTAGGAAATTAATATTGGTGCAATACTATTATCTAATTTATGAGCTTTCTCCAATTATTTTGGACTACTATCCTTTACCACGTTTCTCCTCGTTGAAATTCTAGAGCTACCTGTCAAGGACTAGTTCGTCTGTCACCTCCATTAACCTTTCTCTGATCTCTAAAAATAGAAGGATCTTACCTGATTATGAGATCTCATAACACTTCTTTCATATTATTTGTATTTAAGCTGGCTCTTTCAAACCTAGTGAAACTTGTAAAGATAGTAAAAAAATTTTTTTTCTTGGATATTCTTCATTCAGATCCCTCAGATATTTACACTGAACTTTAATCTCTTTTTTCAGTCTCTATCATCATCATCATCACCATTATCATATCATCATCTAGTGTATTTTTCTAAACCATTTAATAGTAAGTGGCAGGCATGAACCCCTTCAATCCCTAAATACGTAACTATGTATTTCCTAAAGACAAGGTACGTATTCTCTTGCATAAGCATAGTAAAATTACCAAGATCAGAAAATTAACATTAAGACATTACTTTTATCTAGCCTATAGACCGTATTGAGATTTGTCAGTTATCCCAATAATGTCTTTATAAGAAAATAAAATCTAAATTGTGTATTTCATTTAGTTCTCATGTACCTATAGTTTCCTTTAGCCTGGAAGAGTACCCAAGTCTTCATTTTTCATGTTATTGAAACTTTTGAAAAACAGACCAGTTATTTTGCAGATTGCCCCTCAATTTTGGTTTATCTGTTGTTCCCTCATATTAAATTTAGGTTACGCATTTTTGACAGGAATACCACTGAATGATGCTGAGCTCTTCTCACTGTGTCATGTCAGGAAAACACATAGTGTTGATGAGCCCCATTGCTGGTGGTATAATTTTGATCACCAGGCTAGGGTAACGCCTTCCAGATTCCACCACTGTAATTAAAAAGCATCTTGTAAAGATATATTTTGAGACCACCAAAATATCCTGTAAATATCCTCTTACTCTTCATACTTTCACTCACTGGCTTTTTAATTCATTGTTGACTCTTCCTATAGCACTTTCTATTTCATGTTTTTAAAGTATACTTAATATGTTATATATATATATAATGTGTATAATATATAAGTATATAATGTATTTAATATAATGTAATATATCAAATAGGTAACGCAACAACAGTAAAAGGATAAACAGTCTTTCTGCTGCCTCTGTTCCCCAGATATCTGTTTTCCATCCTCACAGGCAATCAGTGCTGTTGATTTCCTGTGTTGCCATTCAGGGCATTTTATGCATATGTAGGTAAATATTTGTATACCTGTTTACTCAAATGGTAGCATAGTATCTACACTGCTCTGTTCCTTGCTTTTTCTCACTAAAATTTATCTATCTTGAAGATCATTACATATATATTCCCGCTATATCCATTGCTGCATAACAAATCACCCCAAAACTTGGTGGCTTAAAATTACAAAAAGAGTGTAAATTATCTGTCACAATTGAGGGCTTATCTGGGCTCAGCTTGGCGGTTCTCACTTGGGTCTAATTTGGTTGTGGTCAGACAGTATCTGGGGCTGACATCATCATGAAGCTTGCCCACTCATATCTAGGGATTGATACTGGCTCTTGGCTGGAACCTCACTTGAAATGCCTGCAAACGGCCTCACTGTGTATCTTTCCACTTTGTCGCAAAGCATGATCGATATCTAGGTTCCAAGATTAAGTAATCCAAGAAAGAAACGAGAAACAGCAGCATTACTTCTTATAATCTAGCCTCAGAAATCATAATCATCACTTTTACCTTAGTCATAGCATGCCAGGATTGAAGGGAATAAAGCTCAGACCACACTTCTTGATGGGAAGATTATAAACATCACATTGTAAGCGGAGCATGGAAGGAACATTGTTATAGCTAATTTGAAAAATGCAATGTGCTGCTATCTAGATCTACATATTTTCTTAATAGTTGCACAGCATTTAATTGTTTGGGTATAGCGTAATTTTTTTAACCAGTCTCCTATTGATGCAACATTCTATTGATGTCTAGTTATTCACCTATCAAAAGCAATACTGTAGCAATTACCCTCATAGCATATATTATTCTGTACACTGCTGAGGGGAGCAGTGAGCGTGGCAGGAGAGGTCTGCGCGCCATGTGGGACCCTTGCCAGCGGCTGGAGATCCAGCCGGCGCTGCAGAGGCTGCAGGCGGCTTCTCAGCCCAGTGCTCAACCGCTACGCCACCAGGGGAGGCCCTAAAACAGGCATTTTTTTAAAGATATATTTTATTTTATGCATACAAGAGCTGGGGTATAGGCCAGAGGTGTGGGGGTGGTGGTGAGAGGATTCACCAAAGAGAGAGTGGGGAACAGTACAGGCAAACTGACTGAAATACACTGCTGAGGGAAGCAGTGGGCGAGTTAGGGGAGGTCTGCTGCACCATGTGGGTTGCTCCCTGGCCAGGGATTGAACTCGTGCTGCAGTGGTGCAGTTAGCTTCATAGGTTACATCTTAATCTCTTGCACCACCAGGGAGGCCCTAATATAGGCATTTTTAAACATGAATATACAATTCCAAATAGCCCTCCAGAGGGATTGCTGCAATTTGTACTCCCACCAGCAATATACTAAGAATGCATTTTTACAAATCCTCAACAATACTATGTTATCAAATGTGGAGGTTTTTGACAACATGACAAATATTATCTTGGTGTGGTTTTAATTTTTCTTACTCTGAGTGAAATTAACACATTTGCCTATGTTTAAAAGCCATCACTATTTATTTTCCAGTTCTATAATCTAACTTTTATTTTTTATTTTTATTTGTATTACACTTTTGCTATTCATATGTGCACATGTCCCATTCATCCACCAAACTACCTCTGTCAATATCCCTCTGCCTCCCTCCACTGTGCCCTTCTCCCAACCTCCTGTTCCCTCTGTTAGCTATTCAATTTTTTCACTAATTTTCTTATCTGTTTGCTGGAGTTCTTTCTTTATAAGGGAATTGTGAATTACGAATTATTTTTTCTTCAGTTTGTAATTGCCCTATAACTTTGCTTACAGTGGTTTTTACAGGAAGAATTTTGTTGTTTTTATGTATACAAATGTATCCATCTTTTATGTTTTATATGGTGTATATAGTTCATAGCTAAAGAGTCTTATTGCCTCTAAAGTCATAAAATAATTCTTCCATATTTTTCTATTCCCTTTACACTTAAATCTTTGATGTATTTGGAATTATGATGTATAGTGTGAGGCATGGATCCAACTATTTTTTTTTTCCAATGGCTACTTGAGTGCCTTAATATCATTTAATGTGATCTACCTGTATCATATATTAAATCCCGTGATTTCATAGCACTTTATAAAAGTACTTTTATATTAGAAGTAGAGCTCTAACATAAAACCCAATAAAACATGAAGTAAAGTCAACTATTTCATCGTTAACTAATATTATAGTAATGTTTACAATAATAACGTATATGTAGCCTTTAAAAATAAGCATATAGCCCTCTTATTTGTCAGTTCCCTAAGTGTATCATACTTTGACTTTATTTTCAGCTATGTTAAAGCCCATGAAGAATGTCAAAGAATGCAATTTGTCAAAGCACAGCTGAAACTATGATTTATTTTTGTCTCGGTGTTTGCCTTTCAGGGCTGAATATGACTATTAATCATAGCTTTACAAAGATTCTTAGTAAATAGCATTAGTTTTCTAATGAAAGAGACCTATTAAAAAGAGCCATATCTGTTACAACTCTGAAACAAACAAAAAAAAAATGTTGCTGGCTTCTTTTCTTATAATTAATGTCCTGTCTTTAATAATCCAGAGGACCTGACTGGAACACTGGATTGCATGATGAAGAGGGTATGACTGTCAGAGAGCTACTTACTGACCTGTATGGCAAAGTTGGAGAAATTCGTCACTGGGGCCTGATCCGATACATTTCGGGAATCTTAAGGAAGAAGGTGGAAGCACTTGATGAGGTACTATAAGTTATTCTTGAATTTATATCAGAACAACACAGAGGTGCTTTAAAATTGGTTACTTTGTATAGCAACCACAACCTGTAATTATTTGGGATGTTTTCTTTCCCATAAAAAGTTTCTGATATGCAGTTAAATTTTTGTTTGTGAATGTCAAATACAGAATACTGACACATATGAATTACAGACTTAACAGAGATGTTATAAACTCTTAAGAATTCTAGTTCTTCATGGTATTCCTGAGAAAGAGTTTGATGTGTCATTAAGTGTGAGCAAAGATTTCTAGATTGAAAATCAAAATTTTCGTGGAGACCTGAGTTGTTACGGGAGGATAATGCTGTTCTGTTATCCCTTTGTAGGCCTGTACAGACCTCCTCTCCCACCAGAAACACTTGACAGTTGGACTCCCTCCAGAACCTCGAGAAAAGACCATTTCTGCGTATGTTTGTTTGTTTGGATTTGGGTTTGGATTTGATCAAGCTTCTCTGCATCTTTAAGGAGCTATATGGACTGTTCACAGTTCACGTGCCCTAATCTGTCAATGGGTGATTACGTCCTACATGTACACACTTCTGTCAAAGACACTTGACAATGCCTATAATGACAGAGCATGTATAAATGAAAGCAAAAACTCAAAAGTAGTAGTACTCAAACATTTTTTGGTTACTACCTTTCTCAAACCTCCCATTCAAAAACAAAATAAACTGGATAATTGGATTAGCACCCACAAAAAATCAGCTATATCCTGGAAAGAGGAAGTCAGAACAAAGTGTCTGATTAAAGCTCAAGGCTGATAATGGAACTCCATGCTGCTCAGGAAGTAATGAAGGGGGTGGAGGTCATAGTCAAAGGAGAAAAGTAGGTATTTGCAGAGCCAGTCTTCCAAGAATACTGTTATCAGTTGTCACTATCTCAGTCAGCTGCTGCTTCCAGCTGGAAACAGTGTCCTAGAATAGGCATGGACTGAAGGGCATGGGGTGTTGGGCGACAGTCTGTGATGGAAATTTTAATTTTTACTTAGGAGTCTTCCTTTGGCCACCAGCCATACCAATAAAACTAATCTTCACTAAATCTAATTTGATATCATGCCAGTACCAAAGTTTAAATTTGCAAGCTGGCTATATCGATTCTAACTTCATTCATAAGTGATCTGAAAAATTTGTTTTTCTACTACTAGTTACACTTCTGTAACCACTGTAATGAAACATTTTTTTGTTTGAATGTAGCTTTTTTAAATTTATATATATGTATTTTACATCATTGTTCATTTTTGTACAATGTTTAATTTCTCCTCTCAGGTGTAATTCCCATAAAATTCCCACCACCAAGCCATCTGTGAACCATCACCACAAAATGGGGAGGGAAGAGCACAAGAAACATTTATCTTGTAAACAGAACATGCTCTAAATTTATTAACTTAATGAAAAAAAAATGAGGAAGCAATAAGCAAGGATATGTTCACTGATGTCTGAGTAACACGTCACCCTAGTTTTTGTCCATGATTTCTATTGCCTTTGGGATCTAGGTCAATCTCCTATATGAAGGCTCTGAGAGAATGTGCTAAGACCATGTGTCCTAGATACCATGGAACCTATAAAATCCAGGGTTTTTTTTTTTCCAGGAAAAGAGCCCTAACCACGTGTTATAGTTTGCTAGGGATATTGTAACAAAGTGTCACAGATTGGGTGGCTTTGTCATCTCACTCAGTAGTTCTGGGGACTGAATGTCCAAATCAAGGTGTCAGCAGGGTTGGTTTCTTCTGAAGGTTATGAAGGACTTTGTTCCAGGCCTCCTCCTTGAATTAGAGATAGGTGTTTTCTTCCTATGACTCTTTACATTTCTCCTCTTTATGTGTGTCTTTGTGTCCAAATTTCCCATTTATGTAAGGACACCAGTCAACTTGGATTAAAGCCTACCTTAATCACCTCACTTTAAAGTAATTAATTACCTCTGTAAAAACCCCATCTCCAAATAAGGTCACACTCTAAGATACTAGGAATTAGGATTTCACCTTATCAACTTTGTGGGGAAATAATTCAACCTGTAACTCCATTCTCCTGCAAAAATAACCTTTTATCACAAATCAGATCAAATTTGTGACTACTATGGGCAATCCAAAAGAAAATGGCATGGTCCATGACCCCAGAGCTTAATACTAACAGTAAAATTAGAAGTCTGGGATAAGGTGTGCATACCTGTGTGTGTGTGTGTGTGTGTGTGTGTGTGTGTGTAAAGAAACTATAGAAAATCAATATAATGCTATATTGTAAAAGTATTAACATGGTTGCTAAACAGTACAGCTTAAAATTAATTTATTTCTAGCCATAATAGTTGCTTGTCAAGTATTAAAAATTAACTATGAAAGACTAGTGTGGAAGAACATCATAGGGTGAGTTTTAAATAAAATTTTGAAGGAGGAGAGCAATCCACATTTAGAAAGGAGTGAGTAGAGCTCTCCTGAGTTGATATGAACCCAAGTGGTTTGAGGAAGCATGAACTTTGAAGACCAAAAATGCCAGAAACCTACTGGTAATGATGAGAACTTGATTTTAACTTGGGAGAAACTTTTTTAGTCTTTCAATATATTTAGGTTTAAGTAGTTTCAGAATTTTGTCTTTCTTTACCGGCTTCTTTCTCAGACCTCTGCCCTATGAAGAGCTCACTCGGCTGATAGATGAAGCCAGTGAAGGGGACATGAGTATTTCAATCCTTACACAGGTGAGTGGATTCTCACAGTTGATATTTTAAAGTTTGTTTCCAATTGATCTGATCATTTCTGAGGACAACAAAGTAGGCCTTTTGAGACCTAGGCCATAATTTTTGTCTATATTTACTCCATACACAGGAAATAATGGTGTATCTAGCCATGTATATGCGAACTCAGCCTGGCCTCTTTGCTGAAATGTTTCGACTTCGAATTGGTCTGATCATACAAGTTATGGCAACAGAACTGGCCCAGTCCCTTCGATGCTCAGGTATGAATTTAGTAATTGTGTCCTCAGGCAGAATTCACTTTTAATGTAGGTCTTATTGAATTTTGGATCAGTAGAAAGAGAAAACTAAAACTTTTTTTTTATCAGCAGCTCAGAAGTTGCACATAGGAATATTTTTCCCATGTTAGTCAGTATTTATACAAGTCAAGGGGCTATATCATGACCAATTTATATATTAGTTCTGCAACTTGAAAACTACTTCTTGGGGACTCTGCACTCCAAATCATATTCCTCCTAACTCTTCGAGTGATTCAGAGCATACATCGAACTTGAATGTGACAGTCTGGGTTGGATTCTGATTCATGGATACCAACTTGAGTCACCACATCAGTTTGATCATAATGTCAGTATTCTGTTTAATCAACATCAGGATCAAGTAAAGGAAGACCATATTTCTTTTAATACTATTTAATATTATTTGATAGGATAATATTTATCTGTTAATATTATCTAATAGGACTCCCTTTGAAATTAACTGTAAGGTATATTTGGCAAGACAGAAATTTTAGTTAGAAGACTAGCTGAAGCCTATGGAAACTGTAGTATAGAATTGTATAAAGTATTGGGGGGGGACCCCCCCCCTTGGCATGACTCTTTTTTTTCATTGGTATTTGATTCCTATAGGAATGGGTAAGTTATTGAAATAGGGATTGCATGGAAAAATAAAATCAAAGTTGCAAAATTCAGTCCTAGATATTGTTTCAGTTAATAGATTACTTAACAGCTCTTTGGGAAAATTTCAGTAGCTAAATTTATTGATTTGAGTATTCTGAAAATCACATGATAATTTATATTAAATAATCCTTTAAAGGAAGAAAAGTAATGATCATTTTAATACCTATCATATGCCAGACAAAATGTTTTGCTTTATATTTACATGTTATTTAATGTTTACAATAAATCTCTGGAGAAGGTAGTCTTGTTTTTTTCCTCTTAGTACTTTTTTTCCCCTTACGTTTGTTGTTCATTTTTGACTGTATTTGATTTCTCACCTCAGGTGCAGTCTCCCTAGTTCTCCCACCACCATTACACCCATCAGCCATCCATCACCACCATCCTTTGTGCTCTTCCCTTTCCTGTTTGGACTCCTCCTCCCTCTCCTCCCCTGCTATATGCCTTAGATCTATGGTCAGCTTGCAAGTTTTGTCTTTTTCCTGACACTTTATGTAAGTGAAACCATCCAATATTTATCTTTTTCCTTCTGACTGACTTCGCTGAGTAGAATCCCTTCCAGCTCCATCCATGTTACTGCAAATGGTGTGAGGTTATCTTTTTGATCCCTGAGTGGTATTCCATTGTGTATATATACTACATCTTCTTGATCCAATCATCTGTTTTGGGGCATTTAGATTGGGTATTCTTTTTGTTCTACTTTTATTGATAAGGAAACTGAAACTCAGAGAAGTTAAATAACTTTCTCAAAGTTACATTGCTAGTGAACAGTAGAATTTGATTCCAAGTCTGCCTGATTCCAAAGGATTTCTAGTTCAGCATATTGCTATAGATTACATGTGATATATATTACATATAATATATATTGCATGTCTATAGAGAGAACATATGTATATTTATGTATCTATGTGTGTATGTATGTATATTTTCTATCTGTGGGATTCAGGAATATCTTATGAGAGGTTATGATTATTCAGTAAGTCTCAATGAGGGATAAACCCCCAAATTTCCTCACTTTTTCTTAATTGCCTACTATGGCTCTTTTTTCCCCTGTAGATTCATAAAAACTATTGACTCCTTATTACTTATAGTATACACTCAAGATCCCTGGGTCTTATATTTAAGACCTTCAACAGTCTGATTTCTGTCTCCTACTTCAACAGTACTTCCCACTAATTTTATCAATCCCCATCCTTAAGATTGATATCTCGGGCCTCCCCTGATGGCACAGCAGTTGCGCGCTGGGCTGCAAAGCTGCCCGCAGCCTCTGCAGTGCCGGTTTGATCCCCCTATCCCCGGCTGCTGGCTAGGGTCCCACATGGCACGCAGACCTCCCCTGCCGCGCCCGCTGCTCCCCTCAGCAGTGTATTTAGTCATTCTGCCTGTTCTCTTCCCCACTCTGGCTCTGGTGAATTCTCTCACCCTCCCGTGCTTCTGACTGTACCCAGTACTTGTATAAATAAATAAATAAATAAATAAACAAAATCTTTTTTTAAAAAAAAGATTGATATCTCTTCTGATTTCCAGTTTTTATTGTCTTCAACTCTAATTTGGCATCCTTTAAAGTCATGTTTTATTTTAATTTATCTTTTTCACATGTCCAGCCTCTCCCAAATAGATGGACAGCCTTTCAAAGTCACATATCATGTCAAACCTGTTTGAACTAACGGCTTAAAATTATGACTTACATGTGTAATATCTATAGTGTCTTTATCTGAAATTGATGAAATTTCAAGTTCATTATATTCTTCATAATTTCATGGATTCATACCTAATATTTTCTAAGTTTATATTTCAAACTGAGAAGTTTTTATTTTCATCTATCTGTGTATTCATTGCCCTTCTCTGACTGACTTCTAGTTCTGGTGTTCTCCTGTCATTCTTCATACCTTCACACAGAGATCCCACTGCATACCCAAATGATATGGAATGGGGTGGGGGGGAGAGAAGAAATCAAGTTAATCTGTAAACTGGATAGTCATTCTTTAAATTATTAAGATAACATATTACAGTGTGAATACTTAAGAAGTACAGTCCTAGAAATTTCTTTTATAAATATGTTATTCTAATCAAGCGACTCAAATTCTAAGTGAGAAAATAAAGAGAGGAAAAAATAGGGCAGGTATGGCAGGCCAATTAAAATCCCTTTGTCCTAATGTTTCTGCTGACTAGCTGAGGAGGCCACAGAGGGCCTGATGAATCTAAGTCCTTCAGCCATGAAGAACCTCCTGCATCATATTCTCAGTGGCAAGGAGTTTGGAGTGGAACGAAGTGGTAAGTTTAAATAGCCACATTTCCATTTCAGAGTATTTAAGTGTCTTGTTGGTTTTTAAATGTTTTTTATTTCATCAGAGGTACATTTTCCCCCAAATAATAGCATCCCAATATAGGTAACAGTGAAAAGCAAAGATTTCTTCTGGAACAAGATTTGGAAACTATTGTATGTCTAATTTTTTCCCTTAAATGATACATCAACTAAAAAGATAATTGTCATGTTTCATTTTGGGCAATTTTCTATTTCCTTCCATTAGCCAAAATCTCCACTTTAGGACAACTGATGACAACCCATATCATCTGAAACTTCCTTGTATTCCAATTGGCAGTAATTCAGTAGCACTTATAGTGGGGAGTGAACGTGTCTGCACTTGTGTGTTTGTGTGTGTGTTTAGCTGTAGTATACCTGATATATCCTTTTACCTTTATTTTTTAAAGATTTATTTTATTTGTTTATATATAGAAGAACTAGGGCATAGGCCAGAGGTGTGGGGGTGAGAGGATTCACCAGAGACAGAGTGGGGACCAGAACAGGTAGATCTACTGAGATACACTGCTGAGGGGAGCAGTGGGTGAGGCAAGAGAGGTCTGCTGTGCCATATGGGTTAGCTCCCTGGCCAGGGATCAAACGCAGTTTGTGGAGGTGATAGCACTGAGACTTAGCCCCTAGGCCACCAGGGAAGCCCTGTCCTTTTACCTTTAAATTCAGATACAGGGCCTCCCTAGTGGCTCATGGGGTTAAGCACCACACTGTGAAGCAATCTGCATCCTCTGCAGCACGAGTTCGATCCCCAGCCTGCCAGGGAGCAACCCACATGGCGCAGCAGACCTCTCCTGGCTTGCCTGCTGCTCCCCTCAGCAGTGTATTTCAGTCAGTCTGCCTGTTCTGTTCCCCACTCTGTCTCTGGTGAATCCTGATGTGTCACCCCCCACATCTCTTGCCTGTACCCCAGCTCTTATAGGCATAAAATAAATAAATCTTTAAAAATAAAGATACATGTAGGAGTCCTATCACAAATTAATCTTAAACCTGCACTTGTGATTTGGCAGTGGTATTTGGTATTGAGTACCTCAAATATCTGAAGTTATCTCTTGTTATCATCTTTTAGGCTTATGATAAATAAATATGCAATGTCAGATGGATGAATACCAGATCTTAGAGTTATAAAAGAAAGGTATAAAGTTGTGCTTCTCATTCCTTACTGTGCATAAGAATCACCTAACGATCCTGCTAAAATGGAGGCCTTGATTCAGTAGGTGTGGAGTGGGGTCTAAGATTTTATTTACAAGGTCCTAAGTGATGCTAATGCTGCTGCTTCATGGACCACACTTTGAATATCAAGTTTATAGTTGGTCAGGGTTTTTTTCATTAACTTAAAAATAAAAGAACATACATTTTATTATGTTTATTGAGGTAATGGATTGCAAAACTGTATTTGTATGTATAAGTTCATACCTCTACAAATGTATGTCACCACACTCACCACCAAAGCCCCCAAAATTCTCCACCATAGTCCATTGGGCCTTTTTCCCACTTTGCTTCCATCCCCCATCCCAGTTCCCCAGAACTGGTAGCCTCAGTTCTGCAGTGAATGGTTTGTTTTTTGTCTGTTTCTTTGTTTTGTTTCTTTGTATTCCACGTATGAGTGAAATCTGGCATTTGAAAAGGACATACATTTAAGTCATTTAATCATGGTAGAGAAAAATACTGGCACTTAATTATACTTTCTCTCTTTAATCTGTCATGCTACATAGTTCGTCCCACTGATTCAAATATCAGCCCTGCTATATCTATCCATGAGATTGGTGCTGTTGGAGCAACCAAAACAGAACGAACTGGGATCATGCAATTAAAAAGTGAGATAAAGCAGGTAAGATACTACTTAGATTAGCTGGAATATTGTCATGCTTGAGCATATTCTTTTAGAATCAGACTGTTGGGATCGCATATTTTGTTTCATATCATGAGTTTGATTTGAGCTACTTATTTTTCAGGTGGAATTTCGGAGACTCTCTGTCTCAACTGAGATTCAGGTGAAACAACTAGGGATCCTTTAACATAGTTAACCTGCCTTTAGTTCTATATAACATGCATGAGCTCATGACCTTTTCGCAAATAAGATCACAAGCCACAAGTAGCTTGTTTGACTCTCCTGTATAGCAGTTATTTTGTGATAGTTTTCCTTTTTCTGGTCCAAGGTATTTTGTTAATTTTAGGAGGAAAGTAACTTGCTTCTACAGCAAGAAATTGAAACTCTGAGTTCCTATTGTTAGGATTAACATATTATTTTGGAATTGATTTTCTTTATAAGACTAGACTTGGATTTCTTACTTTTAAGAACAGGTACTAGGAGAGAACACCATATTAAGTATAGGGCTTTTTAAAAATCTATTTTCATGTATTGTCCAAAAATGATATTTTTATTATTTTTATGATAGAGGTACATGAAAGCTGTTATGGACACATAGATGAGAAAAATCTTAATCAGTCTGGGAGGTGGTGGAACTCACTATATATCATATTGTAGCCTTTTCCCTGAAAATGAGAATAGATGAGTTAGTTATTACATTATATAAAGGCCTAGTTAACTTTATATAGCTTCTTTAAAAACAAACTTCCATAGCTTCTTTCAAAACACTAGGAAAACACAGTACTCCAAAGTGTCCAAGTTGAGAAGGTACTGATTTGATCCCTCCTAGTAGTACTTTTCATGGAAAGCTGAAACTATTCCTACTGCTTTCAAAATAGATTTATGCCAGCTTAAGTTTTAAAGCACATCCAGAAAAGTAGAAGTAAAATGTCATTTGTTCGGTTTCTTTTTAGTAATTAGAAATGACTTAGGTGGGGAATGAGCCAATGTTTGGCATTTAATTTGAAGTAAACTTAATTTGAATATACTTATCAATACCCTCTATCACAAGTGCCTTGTAATGGAAAAATTTTCACTTCGCAGTTTTTTCTCATATAATTTTGATAATCTGAACAGTTTCCTGTTTGAAAGATGAAAGAACTACATTTCACACTGAAGAGTTAAGCTAATGTTGTTTGGCAAACAATCCTTGTTTTGGTTGAGAGTGATTGGCTAAACATTTTATATTTTTTTATAGACACATGGTATTTCTTATAAGTTCATTATATATTTAGACCTGAAGTCCATATTCCCAACTAGATTAATATGTTATTAAGGACTTGGCCAATAATAAACCAAGCTATATTATGTAATATTTTTACATACTCGCTATCTATATGTCTTCATGAAAGCCAAAATCATTAGATAAGACTATAATTTAGGGGACTGAGAGCCTGAAATTTTCATTACTTTCTCATTTCTAAATATTGATTTGCATCCTTACCTGCCTATCTGGTAATTTGTATTGTTCTACACCCCTTCTCTCAACCCTCACCAACTCCCTCTTTTCTGATTATGGAAATAATATTTTTTAAAGTCTTTTTTTAAAGATTTATTTATTTATTTATACAAGCACTGGGTACAGTCAGAAGTGCGGGAGGGTGAGAGAATTCACCAGAGCCAGAGCAGGGAACAAAACAGGCAGACAGATGAAATACACTGCTGAGGGGAGCAGCGGGCATGGCAGGAGAGGTCTGCGTGCCATGTGGGACCCTCACCGATGGCCAGAAATTGAACCGGCGCTGCAGAGGCTGTGGGCAGCTTCACAGTCCAGTGCTCAGCCGCTGCACCACCAGGGGAGGCCCTGGAAATAATATTTTTAAGATAATTTTATTTATTTCCCCTTTTACCATGATGTGTAGTATAAGGTTATTTCATTGGCTTTTTGAGTGATAATTTGTTAATTAGTTATTTGAATGCTCTGTAATTTTAAAACTTTAAAAAGCATAAAGAATGGTTGCCTTGCCTCATCCCTTTTAGAATTTTATTTTCTCAGGAGTTGTTTATAACCTAGAGGTAGTCATCCCCTGGGTATGGATTTGATGTTATCTTTTCTGGCAACTTTCTGTTGTTTTGTTGTGTATGCCATTCATAGGTGCTTTAAACATGCTGTTATATATAACTCATGACATACATTGATTGAAAACAAGAACAAAATATATTCAAAAGTAAAATAAGTATAGATAAACTTCATGTATGGGAATTCTTGCCATTTCTTTCCCCAAAAAGTAGGGAAGAGGATTCAATTCTAACCTCTTCCCTATTTTATTTTTTTTCTTTTTAAAAAAATATTTTATTTATACAAGAACGGGGGTACAGGTCAGAGGTGCAGGAGGGTGAGAGAATTCACCAGAGACAGAGTGGGGAACAGAACAGGCAGATGGACGAAAGCACTGTTGAGGGGAGCAGCGGGCGAAGCAGGAGAGGTCTGCCACGTCATGTGGGTATCTCCTTGGTGGCCAGGAATCAAACCCGCGCTGCAGAGGCTGCAGACAGCTTCACAGCACCACGCTCAACCCGCTGTGCCACCGGGAAGCCCTCTTCTCTATTTTAGAAACAAAATTCAGATTAATAAGTATTTGTAATATATTCATTGATTCTTTTAGCTAGTATAATTGATCTCATATCTACTAAATCTAAAAAGATTTAGGCCAAATGATAAACAAAAAATGGAAAACTTACTAGAAACAATACTGGTATTTCTGTTGATTTACACCAAAAATGCCATGTAATGAATTAGTATAATAAAACTTGGCCATTGTTCATATCTACATTTATAAAGGAGGACAGAGGTACAGAAGATAAGTTAATCTAAAAACTAAAAATGTTGTGGTTTTGGAAATGGTCTGAATTATACTCTATCACATAGAGACCATTCTGGTTTGACCCCACTATCAGTAGCCTGGGATCTTGCTGGTAAACAGTGAAAATAAATCAAATGGTTGCTTATCTACTGAGTAGGTCAGTGGGATAGTCATTGGCCAAAAAAATGTCTTAGGGCACTTTTCTTTTTTACTTATCAGTGGTTAGTGATTTAGGCATTTGACCCAAATTATAATGTTAGAAGTTCTTTTCTAGGAAAGTATTTCCATTATCTTCTTTCTACTTTATATTTATTTCAGAATCTAAACAGAACCACTTACCCTACTGTATTTCATCCTTTACTTAGTATAAGTTTTTCAAAGTTCATTATGTTGTAGCATGTATCAATATTTCATTCCTTTGTATTGCTGAATAATACCTTATTGTATTGATATGCCACATTTTGTTTATCCGTTCATCAGTTGATGGACTTCTGGATTGTTTCTGGTTTCAGGCTATTATGAATAATACTGCTATGAGCCTACATGTACAAATTTTTGTATGGACATGTTTTCATTTCTCTTAGATATATATTTACCAGTTCTGGGTCATTTGCTAACTCTGTTTTAGTATTATGAGAAACTACCAAACTGTTTTCCAAAGGGGCTGCACCATTTTACATTCCCACCAGCAATAGATGAGGGTTACAATTTCTTCATACCCTCACCAATTCTTGTTATTGTCCATCTTTTCTATTCTAGCCATTTTAGTGGCTGTGAAGTGGATTTTGATTTGCATTTCTCTAAAGGTTTATGATATTAAAACTGATGTTAACCCTTGTTTTCAGACCCTAAAGCACAAAAGAAACAAAACTTATCTAAACTTTTCTTTGAGGCTTGCTTCCACAAACAGCAGAGCCTGAAAACTTATTAGCAAATGACCCAACCTGAGCATGGCAAGACATGACTAACCTTGAGGTGAGTGCCAAGTTGATTGATACATAAGAGGGAGCCACCCAGAAGCAAGGGGCCCATCAACAGAAATTTAAAACATTAGTTATCTGAAGGAGCCTCTTCATACTTCTCCTTGTATGGACTTCCCTGTAACTAGCCAATAAACTTCACCCAAGTCCACATTTATTGGAGCTTAACCCACTCCTTAGCCAATAAAACTTAATTCTTTTGTTCTCAACTCTACTCCCCAAACCATTGTAAATTCCTCCCCCTACATAGATGGGGAGGCAAATTTGACTTTTTATCTTGCCTCTTTACTAGTCAACTTGCAGTCAGCTTATGTCCTCTCTCAAAAGCAGTTGTCATCATTGGCTTATGCACATCAGGCAGTGAGCCCATTACTTGGTAACAAAACTGAGCATCTTTTCAATGTGCCTATTGGCTCATTGTTTTTCTCTTCTTTGAAGAAGAAGATCCCTTGTTCATTTATTAATTGGGTTAATTGTCCTTTTACTGTTGAGTTGTAAAGGTTCTTTATATTCTGTATATAAATCCTTTTTGAGTTATGAGATTGAAATATTTTGTCCCATTTTGTGGACTCTTTTTCACTTTTTGTTTCCCCTTCAGAGAATATCAAGCACAGACTTCACTTTCATGATAGTGTCATTTGAAGAATAAAAGTTGTTTTTTTTTTTTAAGATTGATTTATTTATGCATACAAGAACTGGGGTGTAGGCCAGAGGTGCAGGGGTGAGAGGATTCACCCAAGACAGACTGGGGAGAAGAACAGGCAGACTGACTGAAATACTCTACTGAGGGGAGCAGCGGGGGAGACAGGAGAGGTCTGCTGCGCCATGTGGGTAACTCTCTGGCTGGGGATTGAACTCATGCTTCACAGTGCTGTGCTTAATCCCTTGTGCCACCAGGGAGGCCCAGAATAAAAGTTTTTAATTCTGATGAAGTCCAATTTATTTTTTTTTCTTTTGGCTTTCGTATAAAAGAAGGATTTTGCCTAATCTAAGGTCACAAAGATTTATTCCTACTTTTTGTTTTAGGAGTTTTGTAGTTTTAGCTCTTACATTTAGGTCTATGATTTATGCACCCAGGTTTGATGATTCACTAGGAGGACTCGCAGGACACAACATATAGTAGTTACCACAGCTATAATTATTACAGTGAAAAGATACACAGCAAAATCAGCAAAGGTAAGCAGTACTTTGGCAAAGTCCAGGAAAAACAAGCTTCTAGTAGAACACACAAGATAGCATATACTTAATTCCCGCTGCAGTGAATTGTGTCAACATGTATGAAATACTGCCAACCAAGTGCCCAAAAAGAGATGACTGGATCAAGAAGACGTGGTATATATACACAATGGAATATTACTCAGCAATCAACTGATGGGCAGTTTGCAGCAACATGGATGGAGCTAGAAGGGATCATGCTCAGCGAAATAAGTCAGAAAGAAAAAGAAAAATACCGGATGGTCTCACTCATAGCAGGAATTTAGAAAACCTAAATAAGAGACCAGGAAATAGACTAATCAATACAAAGTAAAAATCAAAATCAACAACCAACTATAATCCAGAGACACACTACAGGGTTGGGGTGGGGGGCCGGAAGGGAGGGGCAGGGAAAGGAAAAAGGAAGGACTAGAGTCAAAATAAGATGGGGGTGCAATTGTATGGGGAATATAACCAAAATGAAAATGCATACATTGTGCAAAGATGAAAAAAGATGTAAGAATTATATAAAATAAAATATTTAAATAAAAAAATAAAATATTCTAAGCTTCCAAAAAAAAAAAAAAAAGACTTAGCACCCAAACATTTTACTGGGGGCTGGTAATATAAATGGCCCCTGTCTGGCACATACCAAAGCTCTAGACTCCCAGAAGGAAAGCAAGTTTTCAACAAAGATCATAGTGTTTACACAAACAGTTTTGGCACAGTAAACCACTGTTATCAATCCTGGGAGTAGGAACCCTCCAACAATCCAGGTTTTCCAAAGAACAGCCAAGAACCAATCTTGTAAGCAGGGCTTTCCAAGAATAGCATTTCTAACCTGCTATAGTAACCTTTTTATGCACAATGACCCATTTGGATTTAATTTTTGTGTATGGTATGAGGTGGGGGAATCCAACTGCATTCTTTTGCATGTGCATATATAATTGTTCCACACTACTTGGTGAAAAGACTGTTTTCCCCCAATTTAATTTTCTTGGAACCTTGTTAAAAATTGACAAAAAATGTAATAGTGTATTTCTGAAATTATAATTCTATTCCATTGATCAATATGCCTAACCTATGCCTATGTCATTGTCTTAATCACTGTGGCTTTGTTACATATTTTGAAATTGGGAATTGTGAGGCCTCCATCTTTGATCTTTTTAAAAGATTCAGATGGGTCTCCTGAATTTCCATATGAATGATAGGATCAGCTCTGTAGAGAACCTAGCTGGATTTTGATAAAGATTATATTCCTTCTGTAGATCAATTTTAAGAGTATTGCCATCTTTACAGTGTTAAGCCTTCTGATCCGTGAACATAGAATTTCTTTCCATTTTTAGGTCTTTCGTTTCTTTCAATGTATTTTGTATTTTTCATGGTATATAATTTATACTTTTTTGTTAAATTTATTCCTAAGTATTTTTATGTGATTTTAAGTGAAATTGTTTTCTTAATTTTATTTTCAGATTTTTGATTGCTTCTATTTAATATATTGATCTTATGCAATATGACTGAATTCACTATTAGTTCTAATTATTTTTTAGTGAATACCTTGTATACAAGATCATGTCATGTGCAAATAGAAACGATTTTATTTCTTCTCTCCACTCTGCATGACTTTCTTTTCTTTTGTTGTTTAATAGCCTTTGCTTGGAACTTCCAGAACAATGTTGAATAGAAGTATGAAGAGTAAATATCCTTGTCTTGTTTTGATTCTTTTTTTGTTTTCTACTGATTTTTTTTAATTTTTTAATATATTTTTTACATCATTGTTCATTTGTCCTGATTTTTTTTTATTTTTTATTTTTTTAAATTTATGCATACAAGAGCTGGGGTATAGGTCAGAGGCGTGGGGTGGGGTGGGTGGGGGGTGGTGGTGGTGGTGGTGGTGAGAGGATTCACCAGAGACAGAGTAGGGAACAGAACAGGCAGATTGACCCAAGTAAGTACACTGCTGAGGGGAGCAGCGGCAGTCAGGAGAGGTCTGCTGAGCCATGTAGGTGGCTCCCTGGCCAGCTGGGGATCAAACTTGTGCTGCAGTGGCTGCAGACAGCTTCATAGTTTGTGTCCCAACCACCTGTGCCACCAGGGAGGTCTCTGTTCTGATTCTTAAGGGAAAAATACTCACAGTCTACATAATTGATTATGTCAACTGTATAGTTTTTAAATATGTCCTTTATTAGATTGAGAAAGTTCCCCCTCTGTTCTTAGTTTGTCTAGTGTTTTTATCATGAATAGTTTATTAAATACTTTCTATGCATCTATTAGAATGATGTGGTATTTATTCTTTATTCTGTTGATATGGTGTATTGCATTAATTGATATTTAGGTGTTAAAATAACCTTGAAATTCTGGAGTGAATATTACTTTATCATGGTGCATAATCCTTTGTATGTCACTGAATTTGGTTTGCTAGTATTTTATTGAGGATTTTTGTATCTGTATACATAAAGAATATTGATCTGTAGTTTTCTTCAAATGTCTTTGTCTGATTTTAGCATATAGGTATTTTTTTGCCTCACAAAATGAATTTTTTCTCTTTTTTGGTAGAGTTTGTAAAGAACTGATATTAATTCTTCTTTAATGTTTAATATAATTAACCAGTAAAGCTATCTGTGCCTGAACTTTTCTTTGTGGGAAGTTTTGTAATAACTAATTTGGTCTCTGTTATAGATCTATTCAGATTTTCTATTTCTCGTTGAGTCAATTTGGGTAGTTAGTCTTTCTAGCAGTTTGTCCATTTCATCTATGTAGTTTGACTTGTGGTTCCTGATGGTATGTCCTTAATATCCTTATATGAGGTCAGAAGTGATGTCACCTCTGTCTGTGTCTTTCCTCATTTTTTCTTGGTCTGGTCTGTCTAGCTGAAGATTTGTGAATTTTGTTAATATTTATCATCAAAATAAAAAGTTTTGGTTTCCCTGATTTTGTGTATTATTTTTCTATTCTCTTTTTATTTCTTTTTGCTCTGTTATTATTTTCTCCTCCTGAATTTGGCTCCTTTTGCTCTTCTTTTTTTTCATTGTCTTTTTAATATATAGATATATTTATTACATCATCCTTCATTTTTGTACAATGTATGATTTCCTGTGAAATTCCCACCACCAATTCACCCATGCATAATCACCAAAGTCCCTTGTGCTCTTCCCTCCCCTGTTTTGATCCCTCTCACTCCACTCCCCTACAGAATGTCTCTGATTTACAGGTGCCTGTTAATTTTGGGGGTTTTTTGGTTATTATTTTTCCCCTGATGTCTTATTTGGTTCCTCTATATTCCTCCTATAAAGTGAAGCCATCCAATATTTTTCTTATTCCTTCTGACTTATTTCACTGAGCATCATCCCATCTAGCTCCACGTTGTTGAGAATGACATGAGTTTATCTTTTTTGATTGCTGAGTAATATTCCATTGTGTATATATACCACATCTTCTTGATCCAGTCGTCTATTTTGGGGCATTTGGGTTGTTTCCATAGCTTACCTATTGTACATAGTGCTGCAATAAACACAGGAGTGCAGGTATCCTTTTGAATTAATGTTTTTGTGTCCTTTGAGTAGATTCCTAGGAGTGGAATTGCTGGATCATATGGAAACTCCCATTTTTTAGTAGTTTGAGGAACCTCCACACAGCTTTCCATAGTGGTTGGACCAGTTTGCACTCCCACCAGCAGTGCAGGAGAGTTCCTTTTTTTCCACATCCTCGCCAACATTTGTTGTTGCTAGGTTTTTTTTTTTTTTTTTTTGATATGTGCCATTCTCACTGGTGTAAGCTGGTATCTCATTGTGTTTTGATTTGCATTTCCCTGATTACTAGTGATGTTGAACATTTTTTCATATGTCTGCTGGCTATTTGCATTTCCTCTTTGGAGAAGCATCTTTTTAGTTCTTCTGCCATTTTTTGACTGGGTTGTTTACTTTGTTTTTCTTGAGTTTTGTCAGCTCTTTGTAGATCTTTGTGGTCAGTTCCTTCTCATTATTATTGTCTGCAAAAATTTTCTCCCAATTAGTGAGCTATCTCTGTGTTTTGGTTAATGTCTCTGTTGCTTTTTGCATTGTGTTAAGATGGAAGGTTTGGTTTCTGATTTGAGATCTTTCTTTTTTTAATACAATTATTTATTACAAATTTTCTTTAAACACTATTTTAGCTGCATACATTTTGGTATATTATGTTTTCATTTTCATTTATCTTAGTGGTCTAATTTTCTTCGTGATTTCTTCTTTAACCCACAGTTTATGTAGGGGTGTGTTGTGGAATTTCTGTATGTTTTAAATTTTCCAAATTTCCTTCTGCTGTTGATTTCTAATTTAATTATGGTCAGAAAATATGCTTTGTCTGGTTTCAACTCTTTTTTTAAAGAAAGATTTAATTTATTTATTTATGCCTGTAAGAACTGGGGTGTAGGCCAGAGGTGCAGGGGGTAAGAGGATTCACTAGAGACAATGGGGAGCAGAACAGGCAGATCCACTGATATACACTGCTAAGGGGAGCAGTTGGGGAGACAAGAGAGTTCTGCTGTGCCATGTGGGTCTGCTCCATGGCCAGACGGGGATCGAACTCATGCTGCAATCGCTGGTGATAGCTTGACAGTGCTGAGACTTAACCCCTTGTACCACCATGGAGGCCCGGTTTCAACTCTTACAAATTTCTTGAGGCTGGTGTTATGGTTAATGATAACAGTAAACTTACCCATACACCAGTTAGAAGTTTACAGAGTAACCAAGGAAAGAGTAGCAAAGAATGTCTCATGACTTTAGCATTTTTGTGTCTTTTCTTATATATCATGATACTGCTTTCTAAAAGCACTCTACATGTTTACATTACTACTAGCTACTCATAAATCTACTGCCTTCACTGTAACCACTTTATTTTGGGTGTTAACACTTAATATGTGCTTTTTTATTCTGCAGTGTGTTTATTATTCACTATGCTATAATACTTTATAAGCAATAACTTTAGATTTATGTTCTTTCCTCTCCTTTTCTCCCAAGTCACCTAGAACCTCTGTGACTCCGAGCAGTGGGTCCTTTTTTAGTGCATATGGCCAACAGATATCTAGAGATAATCGTCAAGGTCAATGGCAACGTCGAAGAAGATTGGATGGAGCACTTAACAGAGTCCCAATTGGATTTTATCAAAAAGTATGGAAAGTTTTGCAGAAGGTGAATATAACACATTGTATATGTCTCTTTATTTTCCTCTTTGAAATCCACACTCTCCTTGGGTGAGATATGACAGTGCTGTGACATTACTGCAGTTGTATAAAACTCATAAGTTCATATGGAAAAAACATAGAAGGAAGCATAAAATGAAACCATCAATTTTTTATTTTAACACTTTTAATGATATAGTCTATTAGTATTTCTATGGTTTTGTTTATAAATTAGAACTCAAAAGTCATCTCTTCTCTGTTTTTGGAAATAGTTGGACATTGTGATACATTTGCTACTAATCAAAGGGATGTAGTGATAAAGAGATCAATTCTTTTGTAATTATTGTAGAGTGGAAATGTTGTTTGTACCAATGTGTTGTTAATCAAATACTGCTATAGTAAAACAATTGCAATATATGGGGAGTCTGTATAAGAAACTCTTATCTATATTTTTTACTGGATAAAAACACTAAATAAATGCAGAGTAATAATGATGCTAGTAGTCTAAAGGCTCTGTTGGTGTGACCAATATTTATTTTTCTTTCAAAGTCATAGTTTGTCAAAAGCACTTAAGGACATGTTACGCTATTATGATTCTAACATTTAGAAAGCCCAGAAGAATACTGTACTCACTCATAGATCTTATTCAGTCTCCTAGGTGCCACTTTTTGTTTCATAGCCTTTGGTAAATATCTGAAGAACACTTCATCCATGACTTCAAAACCCTTAGTTATCTGACATTCCTCAGGGACACAATTGGGTGATCTTTTGAAAAGGTGAAAATGGTGCTCTTCCTTTCAAAGAATACCCAGAAGTTGCTTTCCTTTCTAACTTCCATAACACAATGGTACTAGAGACTTTATAGTTATTCCTGGGTTATAGCAATTCAATTTCACAGACATGTAGTAGTAGCTATTCAACAAGAAGAGATGTTGAATGATATGAGGACAAATATGGGAAGTATATTTAACATACTTAAGCTGGCAGAAAAGAGTTTTTTGGAAATTGAAGACACAAATGTACCAATGATCTTGTGGAAGAAGAGAACTAAGTAAGAGTTAGGGAAAATAAAGAAACTATGAGAATTATCAGACTCCAGTAAAAGAGGAAACATAAAATCAGTAAGTGCTCTAGAAGGTAAAGAAAAAGGGATCAGAGGCTCTATTCAAAGAAATAATAACTCAGAACTTTGTAATCCTAAGAATATTAGACATAGATGTCCAAGAAAGCAAAAGAATACCCAAATTTCCTTTTTTTAAAAAAAGATTTATTTATTTATTTATTTATACAAGCACTGGGTACAGTCAGAAGCGCAGGAGGGTGAGAGAATTCACCAGAGCCAGAGCGGGGAACAGAACAGGCAGACTGACAAAGCACACTGCTGAGGGGAGCAGTGGTTGAGGCAGGGGTGGTAGGTCGCGCCATGTGGGACCCTTGCCTGCCCGGTGGCCCAGGGATCGAACTAGTGCTGCAGAGGCTGCGAGCAGCCCCATAACCCAGCGCTCAACCACTGCGCCACCAGGGAGGCCCTACCCAAATTTCTTTTTTTAATTTTTTTAATTTTATATATTTTTTACACCATTGTTCATTTTTAAACAATGTTTGCTTCCCCCCTCACCAGGTGTAGTCCCCATAGAGTTTCCTTCATCAATGCACCCCTGCTCCTCCCTCCCTCCCTTTAATACCTCTCCCTCTTCCTTCCCTACAGTATGTCTCTGATTTATAATTGTCTGTTTTTGCTTTGTTTTATTTTGTACTGTTATTATTTTTTTACACTGATGTCTTATTTGCTTCTCCTATATTCCTGCTATAAGTGAAACCATCCGATATTTTTCTTTTTCCTTCTGGCTGATTTCACTGAGCATAATTCCATCTAGTTCCATCCTCGTTGCTGTGAATGGCATGAGTTTATCTTTGTTGATTGCTGAATAATATTCCATTGTGTATATATACCACATCTTCCTGATCCAGCTATCTATTTTTGGGCATTTGCAGGTTTTATCTATTGTAAATAGTGCTGCAATAAACATAGGGGTACAGGTGTTCTTTTGAATCAATATTTTTGTGTCCTTGGGTAGATCCCTAGGGGTGGAATTGCTAGATCATATGGAAGCTCCATTTTTAGTAGTTTGAGGACCCTCCAGACAGCTTTCCATAGTGGTTGGACCAGTTTGCACTCCTACCAGCAGTGTAGGAGAATTCTTTTTTCTCCACCTCCTCGTCAACATTTGTTGTTGCTAGTTTTTTGATATGTGCAATTTGCAGCAACATGGATGGAGCTGGAAGGAATCATGCTCAGCGAAATAAGCCAGAAAGAAAAAAAATACCAGATGGTCTCACTCATAGCAGGAATCTAGAGAACCTAAATAAGGGACGAGGAAAAAGAATAACTATAAGAAAGAAAATATCAAAATCAACAAACAGCTATGAACCAGAGACACTCTATTGGGGGGGAGGGGGCGGGGAGGAAGGATTGGGGTCAAAATAAAGGGGTTGCAATTGTATGGGGAATATAAAAATAAAATTAAAAAAGGAAATACTAAGTGTCTCCATATGGCTTCCCAGTTGTCCAAATATCCTTGGTGACAACATGCTTTTGCTGTTTTGCAGTGTCATGGACTTTCTGTGGAAGGTTTTGTTCTTCCTTCTTCAACCACCAGAGAGGTAAGATTGGTGTCTTTCACTTTTATGTAATTGACAGCTTGCCTGGCTCAAGTAATTCAGTGGTCAATTTTCAAGATAGTAGACCAATACATTTAAATCAACTCAACCTGAAATTCATTTGAAGAAAGGAAAGAATTTTTTTAAATTAAATGGCAATATTAGATATTAATTTGGTATTTCATTAATTATATAAAGACAGCTTCTTTTAATGCCTAGTTTGGTTAGACTGGCTTGTGTGGGTGCTGCCCAAGTTGGAGAAGGCATATGGAATAGAAATCTAAGAATGATTGGCTTCTCATGTCCCCATCCTTTCATTACCACCTTCTCTAGTAGGATGCTTGTAAGCTATTAGACCATAAACCTGAGGTCTAACTTTATGTCAGAGTAATCTGAGCTTCCATCTCAAATTTAGTGCATTCATATCTCTGGGGATGGAACCTGAACATGTGTACTTCCAAAAAAAAATTCTTATAGTGATTCTGATAAATAACCATGGTTGGAAAATATTGTCGTGAACTGCAGGCATACATTGTCAATTACTTTCATATGGTGCACTCTTCCCAGCCACACAGAAATGATAAAGAAATAGCTTTTATACCAAACAAATGAACTAGAATTGGCAAGCTAGAATAGTAAGATCGAACAGTGAAAATTCTCAAAACACTGGAGTTTTTGCAGGTAATGCTGGAAGGGTAGGTATAGAAAACTGAGGCTATGCTTTAAAGGCTTTACTCTTGCTTTTTCTCTAATACACAATACTTTGTCCTCTATTTTCCTTTTCTCTCCCTTTGTCAAGATCGAAATGTTGATAGAATTAGTAGTAATACATACCTGAATGGTATCTCTAAGGGTCTTCAAAGCACCTTCACACTTTCTTTGATTTGATCTTCACCACACCTTATATGAGATAGCTAAGGTAAGATTTGTAGTTCCTGATTTACAGATAAGGAAACAAAGAAAGATGACTAACCAAGGTCATAGAATTAGTAACTGACAAAGATAGGACTTGAAACCAGTTCTTTAAAAATCAAATTTTGCTGTAAAATATATGCTTAGTAACATATACTCAATAATATATACTCCTCTTCACCCTAAAATAACTTCAGTTTTTATGCCCTTTTTTTTTTTTTTTTGTGGGACCCTCGCCGGTGGCTGGGGAACAAAATGGCGCTGCAGAGGCCAAGGGCAGCCTCGCAACCCAGCGCTCAACCGCTGCACCACCAGGGGAGGCCCCCTTTATGCCCATTTTAATATAACTAGTATATAAATGTCTTACATAATTCTAGTCATCATGTATATATAATTTAAGCTCTACTTAGGTGTTTCTTTTATCTACCACAATCATATTTATTTTTTAAATGACTATTAAAACTCATGAAGTTGCTACACCATGAAATGCTATTTATACAATCATTCCTATGTTTAGGTTACTTCTAGTTTTACACTTGTGACTAATGCTATCATAAACAGGCTTGTACATAGAGCTTTTTTCTTCTCTTCGATGATTTTTTTGGGATGAACTATCAGAAATAGGAATATGGGCTAGAGGGCACTGACAGTTTTTTGACTCTTGTGCATTGCCAGATTGCATTCCAGAAAGATTGAACCAAATCTGGGATCAGGAAATAAATAATTATAATAAATTAAAAAACAAAATTCATAGGCAACTATAAATCAGAGTCTGCAGGGAAGGGGAGGGAAAGAGGGATCAAAACAGGGGAAGGAAGAGCACAAGGGACTATGGTGATGGTACACGGGTGAATTGGTGATGGAAATTTTATGGGGGCTACACCTGAGAGGAGAAAGCATCCATTGTACAAAAAGGAAGAATGATGTCAATTATATATAAAGAAATTGAAAATAAAATAAGAAAAAAGATTGAACTGACTTACTTACTTTAAAGGGAACAGAAGCAGCACTCGTGGCCTCAAGTGTTTTATAGCCTTGTAGAATGGGTGGTTGATGTTTCCTTGATGATAGACTCTTACAAAGCGATTTTCTTTTTCTCAATCACAGATGACTCCAGGCGAGATTAAATTTTCTGTTCATGTGGAATCTGTTCTGAATCGTGTTCCTCAGCCAGAGTACCGCCAGCTTCTGGTTGAAGCCATCCTTGTCCTTACCATGTTGGCAGATATTGAAATTCATAGTATTGGAAGCATCATTGCTGTAGAAAAAATAGTGCATATTGCCAATGACTTGTTCCTTCAAGAACAGGTAGGCAAGCCTGTTGTTTTACCAAAGGGGAATGTCTGATATTAATTTTACAAGATGACTTTCTTGTGGTCTCTTTCCTGTAGCTTTTTTCTGAACTACCTCTGTAGTATCTCTGAGCTCTTTTTGCAGAAGTAGGCTGCTGGTTGCCCTCCCTCTTTCACCGTGTATTTTGTAGTTGTGTTAGATGGTAAAATTGCCTGGAACTCAGGAGACTTTTATGCTTTTCATCATATTTTAAACTTCTTTTTGTAGTGATAAGGACTTAATATTAGACTATTGGGTCGCATATCCCTTCTGGACTATCAAGTAAACAAGAGGACTTTTTGTTTTTGTTTTATTTTTGCTATTTACCTATATTACTTACCTATTAAGTGAAACTTAATTCTACATTTTCTTATTAATAAATATTCTAGGAAATTAACTACATTAAAAAATGTGAACTATTTATCGAAAGCTTTTCTGTGGTTCCCTAGATTAAGGACTATGGATGATTTGGTGGTGAGAGTGCTATGGTGACTAACCTAGTAGCGGAGATCCTATACTGTCAAAACACTGGCAAGGATACAAAACAATGGTACTCCAATAAAAAAAGGAAATACATAAGGTGAAGGATATGTGCTGTTATCAATAGGAACTATCTCCAAAACTTGTAGTTGGTGCTTTATTCTGTTAGACACCATGAAGGAATGCAAAAGAAATTAAGTATCCAGGATTTCTAGGACAGTCCTAATTTAAGATTTTCTGGATTGCTATTCATCTATATCAGAATGTGTGATCTGTTCTAGGCTTAGAGTCTAATTTTGAAAGTTTGCAATCTATTTGAATTCAGTTGACTTAGAAAGAAATAATGATCAAATACAAAATAAAATGATAACATACTAAATCAACAGTACTAGAAGAATTCAGACCAAAGTTCCTCTAGGGTGACTCTTAGTAAGCATAACCCATTTAATTAGCCGTCATGTTTAACTTTCAAAAATTCATTGTAATGGAAATAATTCTAAACAATAAATACTTTAAAAATAACTTCACATGATTTTGAGGTCTAGTGAAAAATGCTTGTGTAGAAGCCTATACTGACCATTTTGTCCATAGCCCTGGCTAAACAGTGTAGGATCCAGCTAGTTAGTTGGGGAATGGGAGGTGCCTCTGAGGTATCCTAATCAGGACTTCAATTAGTAAGATTAGTAATTTTTCCTTTCTTCTGTGTTCTCCCACCCTTAAAAACCAAACAGAAAACCCTCGGCGCAGACGAGATCATGTTGACAAAGGATCCTGCTTCTGGCATCTGTACTCTTCTGTACGACAGTGCACCCAGTGGCAGGTTTGGCACCATGACCTACCTCTCCAAGGCAGCTGCCACCTATGTGCAGGAGTTCCTGCCCCACAGCATCTGTGCCATGCAGTAGCTTCTGGGAGCCTTTTAACATCTGGTTCTTGCCTCAGTTGATTGTAAATGAAACTGAAATGTGATTGCCCGATCACTCCCACCCTTCCCCTTTTTACCCCACCTCTCCCAAGAAGAACAAAGTTTTCTGAGAAACTAACTGCTATTGAAGTGAACTCTGGCTTAAAGATGTGTGCTCATCCAGGCACTTCACTGTGGGCCTTAATTTTTTCATGGTTCATAAAAGTTTGCATGTGTTTTTATTCTCTAGATCTATTACCAACTTAGTTTTCTAACTCCTGTTTGGGGAACAGATATTAATAATTTATTCCTAAAGTTTGGTTTTTCTTATGTGGCTTTATTGTGTGAAGGAGTGGTGGGTGCTTTGGGAAGTTATTTCAAGTGAATAAACCCCAATTGTTGGGTTTTATGCTGCCTTAAATTGGAAATGTCTATTTTAAATGCCTTTTCCTGGGGAAAAAAAGAGTAGCGTGATATGGTTTCCTTTTTTACTCACATGTTGCCTTACACAGTAATGAACACCTCTCTGTGTAGAATTATTGTTTGATGAAATATTAAAAATATTAATGCAGTGTGTATATTTAAGGATTTGTGTATTAACACTTGAAGTCACATTTTGTGAAGATTGCTGGTACTCATAGATGTATTTGCAGCAGAAAATGCAGAATAACACAGAGCAAAGGAGACCCTAGCCCAAGTCCAGAGAGTAAGATAGAAGAAGAGATGATGCTGGGTGGTGTTGTGCACCCAGGGAGCTGAGGGGAGTCAGAGGTGGGTTAGTGCCCTAAAGACAGCCTTGTGCACACTTAAGTCTTACTTGTGAAGAGTGGGCCAACAGGCAACATGGAGAATAATTGAAGCCTCTGTCTTTGGCAAAGAGCAGCACAACATAGCGCTTTTCCAGGCACTCTTTCCTTATGCTCTCCTGGTCTCTGTCTCATTCACCTACTCACCTTCTACAACATCCAGTCCCCTCCCCTCCCCAACTCTCTGCCCTCCCAACTGTTCTTAAACTCTTTCATGTACATTTTCACTTCCTCATTCTAGTATTCATGTCTCTATATGTCTTGATATCTATATAAAACACCTGCTTTGTTTTATCTGTCTAAACATATGTGAGAATTTTTCTGAAAGTTGATGTGTCTATATATCTACCTGTATCTACATTTGATAGACCGAGTAAGTATGCAAATATGAGTGTTGAGTGAGACAGGTGTGACTGTGTCCTCAGGCTGACTGGGAGAACCCGTAAGTTCTCTTCCTTGGCCCCATGTTTAGGCGGCCTCTTTTGAGGAATGTTTCTCCTAACTTTCTATCTCGTTCAGTTCAGACTGCTATAACAAAGTACCATAGACTGGGTAGCTTAAGAAACATTTATTTCTCACAGTTCTGGAGGCTGTCAAGTCCAAGATCAGATTGCCAAAAGATTCAGTGTCTCATGAGGGTCCACTTCTAGTTTGCACATAGCCACTTTCTTGCTATTTCCTCACATGGCACAGAGAAAACTTTAGTCTCTTCTTCTTCTTACAAGGGCACTAATCTCATTTTGGGAATGCCAACCTCATGACTGACTACCTCCAGAAGGTCCCAACTCTCTAAATACCATCACTTTGGGAGTGAAGGTTTTAATATAAGAAGTTTGGTGGACATGAACATTCAGTCCATAGCACTTTCCTTCTCCTGGTATGGGTGTAAAGATTACTCATTTCCCTATTTGTACTCAGATAACTTTCCACTTCAATCCCCTCCTTTCCCTCAATTTTTTTTCCCTCCAAGAATGGAGGTGGGGGAATCTCGAAACAGTTCTTACAGAATCAGTGACAATCTTATGAGCACACATGCATGAGTGAGCATAGTGGGTGATAGAAAAACAGTGGAAATAGAGAGGATGGCCAACCTCTCCAGCACCTGTCTTAGAGCAAATGGAAACACACACTAAGGAGTTTTCTGACTATGTGATTTTTTTTCTGTCATTATCAAGAAAAGTTACAACCCGTTCTGAAACTCTTTTCACTGGTTGCAAGTGTACCCCAACCATGGGGAGTAAATCTGGAGTGGCTCCAGTGAAGTACCCCATACCCTCCCATGATAAGTTGCCTGAACTGAGGCTGATGGCTGCATTTCTCTGGGTTTACTAAATTGTTTATCACTGTGGCCCCCACACAGTGTTAGTTTTAGAAATCTTTTGTATTTTGTTCATTATAAGCATGTGATGCTAAATGACATGTTACTCTGTTAAAGCACTTATATTTTGAAAATAGAATAAAGAATTAGAATTTTCAATAAATCATGTGTGGTTCCAGTTTGCAAAAATTTTATGTGTTTTTATGGTTGGAGTTATTTCATACTGTAGTACCGTCAAAGCTTATTAATTGGGTCAAAATGAAATAATCTCTCATTACATACATATTTGTTATGCATTTTATAATGTCAAAAAATAGTTTTATCATTCAAATACATACTTGGACAAACTAGGCTCACTAAATTCAAATGGACTTATTGATGGCTTTAGAGAACCTGGTCAGAGAATAAATAAGACCGATTTTTATTCAGCATTATAATTGTGTGCAAATGGTGCTTCTGTGCTACTGGAGATTACCTGAAAACAGTTGATTCTCCTAAGTATGACAAATATATGACAGAATCTTGTTTATATTATTCACTGGCCCCTTTTTATAATAAGGTTTATCCAGCAAGGATGATCAGTGTCTCCACAATTGGTTTTTACTACATTTTATGAATTTTGTGCAGCTGGTGGGGAAAAAGTTGTTCTTAGACACAGCTCATAAAACCTCTACCATCCCTTTGCACACACCAAACACCCATACTAATGCACTGAAGATAAATACTGTGTTTTTCATATTTAGTCTTCATTTCCTATAAAATTTGAGTGACCTTCGGTCTTTGTTTGCCTTTTATGCCTGTTATAATTATTCATAGCATACCCTGTCATTTGTTTTCAAAAGTTTCTCACTTTGGGGGCCTTCCTCGTGGCGCAAGGGGTTAAGCACTGCACTATGAAGCAATCTGCAGCCTCTGCAGCACGAATTCGATCCCCAGCCAGACAGGGAGCAACCCACATGGCGAAGCAGACCTCTCCTTCTCGCCCGCTACTCCCCTCAGCAGTGTATTTCAGTCAGTCTGCCTGTTCTGTTCCCTAGTCTGTCTCTGGTGAATCCTCTCACCCCCCACATCTCTGGCCTGTACCCCAGCTCTTGTATGCATAAATAAATCTTTATAAAAAAAAGTGTCTCACTTTGGATGATACAGTTGCCCTATATTTAGCAGAAGTCTGATTTCTTTTAAGGCGAAGCCTAAGATATAAGGACCTATTCTCAAATGACTAGTACTCCTGCAGTAATAGCATACAGGTGAGAATAGCACTGGGGGAGAAGGGGAGACTCTTCCCCCCCAAAAAAAATTAAGGAATATTTGGCATAATGCTGGAGACCAGCTCCAGCTAGAAGTCATGTCAGGGATCTCAGAAAGGAGAGGACAGAGTCGGTGAAGTTTTTTCGGAGGACTGAGGGGAAGTGGAGCAAGGTAGAAGTGAGGTAGACACAGACACCCTCTCTGGTGCAAGTATCTCCTACTGAGGGTCTCAGCAGGTCTTTATTTATACCTTAAAGCTAGCGGTGAGATTACATCAGCATAAGCATCAAAGCAGAACAGAGACAATCATTACATATTTTCTCATGAATATACAAAGACCCTCTTGATCTCATACTACGAAAGGACACTTCTTTAATCTGATTAAGAAAATCAACAGGGACAATTACTTTCCTAGGTACAACTCATATTCTAACATAATCAATTGTCTAAGACAGTACAATGCTCAGTAACAATCAATCATCCTGTCAAGCCTTCCTAATTTTGGGGTGGACATGAAAGTCCATTGTTATTCTATATTACTAAAATCAACCCATTCTCTAGCACTAGATTAATCTAGCCTATTATCAATTACTTCAAAGTGATCTAAAACAACTCATCAAATCTATGTAAGTTCTACTGAAGTCTAACTCTCAACTAGAAATTCCTAGCCTCCACACGGCCTGCAAACTATTGACCTCTTGCATACACCAGGAGATGTATTGTTGCCGCAAACAGGTACCCCCCAGGTTAGGCTATGGTTTCCAAGCACAGCTGGTTCAGGGCAGCTTGTTCTCCATAGTTCTCAGGGCCGAAACATTTCTATCCTAACTATATCTTTAACAATTTTTACTTCTTTTGTGATAGTTCATGCATAAGAACAATAAGCCAATTGTCACCTGGGTCTGAATTAGGTTTTCACATGCCAATTAATAACTAACTTACTTCAGCATTAACCAAGAACAAAGAGGAGAGCATTAGCAGGCATTGCCATGGAGACTCCCTAGTTCAGATCTTCTTTGGGAAGTGCAAGAACTCCCCTCTTCTGGGAAGTACAATTTCCCTCTTCGGGGGAGCACAGGGACTCCCTGCTTCTCGGGAGTCTCCCCCAATGCCCGGACCTTGTCAAGAAACAGCATGGGAGGCGCAGCCTGCCGCAGCATAATGTTCTAAAAATAAATAATAACCAATGTTTGAGTCTAAGCGCCAGCCTTTATTATATAGGCACTTGGCACTTACCATCCTATTCTATAGTAACAATGTGAGATACATACTGTTGTCATCCCTATCTTATAGACAAGGGGACTGTGGCGCTGGGTATTTACGCAACTTGTGCAAATCAAACAGCGAGTAGTGCTGGAATTTGAACCCAACCTGTCTGGCTCCATAGAGTTCACATCCTCAACAATGACACCATCCAAGCAAAAGGTGTTAGTGATGTGCAAACGCGGATTGTTCTGTTCAGTACACTTGAGGCATCAGTGGACCAATTGTGAAATGCACAAAGGAGCCTTTTTAATGTGTTTGTTTTTCCTTCTGCCTGCTTCTGACAGCAAGTGAAGGTAGGGGAGATAGCCAAAAGAAGTTGTAAAGTCCAATGTGACCTTGCTGGTTCAAAAATTAAAGTACCTTTAGCAATAATGCTTGAGGAAAGTGAGTCAAGAAACTTGCTTAGGGTTACTACATCAGCACACTTTGGAGACAATCTAGATTCAGTCTATTTCCTCTGATCTTATGTCCCCCAACTGCAAATACAGTGCTTTGGAAAGGGTTAACTTTCCAATTTAAGGACCATGTGGGTATTAAACCTGTGTAAATTGAGGTTATGGAGGTTAGGGAACCTGTCATGGTGTATCCTCTGTCTTAACTGTAAGCAAGGAGCCCAGTAACATTTGCTGCAGCAACATGCTGCGATTTCCAGAGGCTCTGCAACAATTTATCTTTCTCCAGAGTTGAATCATCTTGCTAGGTGCCAAACAAGGATACTGTTGCCAGTTTCAGTTTGGAAGCAATGCTCAAGTGTTGGAAGTGTTCTGCTACTGTTGCTAGATCTGTCAGAACACATAGAATAATCCATTTTCTTTAGAGTCCAGAATTTAGCAAGTCAGTTAGCCAGTCTTTTTCCTGCCCTTTTACTTCCATTGCCTATCTATGAAGGCCCAGGCAGGAAAACTCCCTTTCCTCCTTATGTTGCCAATTTGTCATGATGTAGGCTTCCAGCCAACTTCTACAGCCCTATAGACTCCTTCCCATCTGTCTATAAACATGCGTTTCTCTTACCCTAAAAAAAAAAAAAAATCATTCCTAGGCTCCTACATGTCTGCAAGTCAGTATTTTAACTCCTTCCTTTCACAAATTACTTCAAAGAGGAGGCTACACTTGACAGTTTGGGCTTCACTACTTAAATCATGGCAATCTGGCTTCCTGATCTACTTTATTATTTGTTTTTTCATAGAGCACCAGTGAACTCCTACTGGTAAAGGGTCTGACTCTTTTCCAATATTTGACATTGTTATTATCCCTTCCTTGTAGGCTCTCTTATCATTAATTTCTGTGAACTACTACAATTGTTCTCACCCAGCTCTTCCTTTTTTAGTCTCCTTTCTGGCACTGTTTTCTCCTCTTTATCCTTACAAACAGACATTTCCAAAAATTATACTCTTCCTAGGTCAAAATTTTTCACTATGATGTGGAGTAGGTTTTAAAATGTGATATGATCTCATTTTTATTATTTTTGAAACTCATTCTGGTGACTGCAAAAGAGATCATATTGTAGGTCAGCAAGGTGAAGTCAAGACCAATTAGATATTGCAGAAAATGCAGGCAAGAGATGACAGTGGTAGGACTGCGTGTTGACAGTGAAGGAGAAGGAAGTAGGTTTGTTTAAGACAAGTCTCGGAGGTAAAACTGATGACAATTGCTGATGGATTAGTTTTAAGGGTGAGGGAAAAGAAAGGAATACAAAATACTTCCAGGTTTCTAGCTCTGAAAACTGTATGTTGTTATCTTTACTGACCTATAAAAGATGGAGAAGGGGCAGAAAGGATTTGGATGGGGAAATTCTAGATAATGTGACCTCCCCTGGCTCCCACCTTCACCAAGCAAAATCCTGTCCTTTCACTAATACACTTTCAAATGGCATTGAATAAGAAGGTTAGTTACCACTTGTTAGGTATCAATTATTAAGTAGTTTAAGCCTCCTACATTTATTATCTGACTATATTGCATATGATTTCTTGTGTATTTGTTTCATCTTCTCTATAAGAATGCAAATTCCTCCAAAACAGGGGTGTAAACCAATAGTACTTAAATTTTAAAAAAATGCAAATTCCCTGAGAGCAAATTGTAATTTATCTTGAGGATTGAATACTCAGCTGTACCTGGTGATGTCAAACAATGTTTGATCACTTACAGAGATTTGAGCTAATTGTTATGAAAAGATATAAAAGCATAAGCGCTTAGATTCTAGTTAAAGGGCCTACACAAAAAATATATTTCCAGAATACTGTGTATTGAAGGGATACTTAAATGGAGGGTTGAACAAAGTTGGATGTAACACAAATTCATCACAGAGGAAGAAATTTTATCTAGTAGAGTGAATGTTCAAAGGATTTTAGTAAATAAAATCCTTGTCACCTGGGTCTGAATTAGGTTTTCACATGCCAATTAATAACTAACTTACTTCAGCATTAACCAAGAACAAAGAGGAGAGCATTAGCAGGCATTGCCATGGAGACTCCCTAGTTCAGATCTTCTTTGGGAAGTGCAAGAACTCCCCTCTTCTGGGAAGTACAATTTCCCTCTTCGGGGGAGCACAGGGACTCCCTGCTTCTCGGGCAGACATGATTTTGAATTCCTGCTTTTCTGCATGTTAACTGTGTGACTTTAAACAGCTATTTTCTCTCTCTAGATTCCCTCTATAAAATGTGTGTATTACAATCTCCTTCATTGTTGCAAGGAGGAAATGGAATAAGAGAGCCAAGCACATACCACGATGCTCAATACATGTTTGACGAGTAAAATGTAAGCTAGATTTTATAGGTTAGGAATGTTGGATTGTCTGCGGGGTGCAGTTCAATTCAGATTGATGTAAGAATTGGGAACTTGGGCAGTTTGTGTCAGATCATATGGACCCCCAGAACCGTGGAAATACTGATGGTAATTCTAAAACTGCGTCAGGATATTCTTTAATGTGGACCCTCACACTAAACCTAAGATTTCCCCAGCCCTTATGTGACTGCAGAAGCAGAAGGAGGGAGGGAAGAGGAGCTGTAGTCTCCAAACATCACTGAAAGTATCTGCTTAAACCCTTACTCTGCAGCTTTGCCAGAGCAAATTATTCAGGTTATTAACTTTTACATGGCTATGGATAGCTAATGGCGAAAAAGCAATGGATTAAAGTTGCAGCACAGAATTTACTGTTTGAACTTTACAAACCGTTTGTACCGTTAATTAGTCCCCATCGCCCCCCCCATTCACCCCCCCCCCCGGTGATGTAGCAGGGTGGTGCTGGGCTCTTGGTGGCTACATTTGCTCTTTAAATGCTTATATGGGTGTTTGTAGATTGAAACAAATCATAAAGAGTTGAGGCTGGTTTTTATTTTTTACCGCTAAAACTCAAATTCACGGCTATTTTATTAATTCTGCTCGGCTCTTCCGCTACTCAAACCCCTTCAAACTACATCTCCCAGCATGCTCTGAAACTGGTCTGACCTCATCTCAAATGGCCCCGTCGGGCAACAAGGATGGTTAGTTTTGGCCGTGCATATTTGTGCCATAAAAAATTCGATCCTAATTGGCAGCTATTTGGGTGTTTATATCTGCCAACCTCCCGTTTTTTAACTGTGGTCACTAAATGAAGGGGTTCTGGCCTGGGAAGGCTTATGTATTCCTTCAACTGAATGGGGAACGAAGACAATGTTCTCTGACAATCTCGAGAACAGGAGGGAATGTTGACCCGGGAGCACCCCGGCGGCCGAGCCAAGTAGCAGGAACTGGAGCCCGAGCTGAGTCCGAAAAAAGCCGGATCCGGACGGGTGCTCCGGCACTGCTGGGAGAGGACGATGGAGGAGCCGGAGGAACCCGCGGACTGTGGGCAGTCGCTACGCCCGGTTTACATCTACAGTCCCGAGTATGTCAGCATGTGTGATTCCCTGGCCAAAGTCCCCAAACGGGTAAGAGAGATTGGGCTGAAAGACTGTGGGCTTTTGGGTGGGAATCGAAGGGCTTTCGGACGCGGAGAGGATACTGGGCTGTGGAAATCAGTAGACATTTGGACAGTTTACGTACCAGGTGATAGAGGAAGTGTTTCCATCTAGTTTCTCGAGCCGCAGCTTTTCAGCCGGGCGTCTGAGGGACAGGTGGGGGTGGGGTGGGGTGGGGTGGGGGGATCCGAGAGGCAGGGGTGGCACTGAGAGAGGATGGTGTTTCTGCTGCAAAGGATCTCAGAAGTCGTGAAGAAGAAACTATAAGAGGAAAGTGTGCCAGCACCGCGGTAAAGCCGGGGGTAGCTTCCGCCTTAGTGATTCAGATACTTCGTATCTATATTGTCTACAGTGTATTTTAACTACTAAGAGCGAGAGAGGAACTGTAAAAGTTGGCTCTTTTTGTTCAGAATGATGAAGTCTACCGGATTTCGCTGAATTAAACATGTATGAGACTATTTTTTGCCATTTATTTATTTATTTATTTATTTTGCTGATGTTTTTAGGCCAGTATGGTACATTCTTTGATTGAAGCATATGCACTGCATAAGCAAATGAGGTAAGTCGTCCTTCCTGAACAGAGCCCTGAACCTAGTATTCATTAGCCTCAATATCCTGTTTCACAGTGGGGCCAATTAGGGAGAGAACGGTGCCTTTTAATAATGTTTTGGTGATTCACAGTGTTTGTAATCTGCCTGTAACCTGGTGAAAGCCCTTGAAGAATTAAGAAAACATGAAAAAGAGCATGAAGCAGTTAGTTAACATCCATTAGAAATGGAACTTTGTTGCTTGCAGAGAAAGGGTTTGTGAGGTTTTGACCTAAGTACATTTGGGTATTAAGACCTGTCTGATAGAAAAAAGGGTATTCAGCTGGGAGGTATTCTAATGTGGGATTTCCAAACTGGATTTAAGGGCATGGGTTTAACTTAAGACTTTTAGATACCCCTGTCACCACCACCAATCCTTAATGAGTGATCCAGAAGATAAGTCAACACCAAAGCAAACTCACACAACCAGTCCAGAACTCAGAGAGTTTAGTGCTTCTTTTTTAGAAAATGAGCTTGTTGTTTGTCATTATAAGAGTAAATATTATAACCCTGCCCTGTAGGGTTATTTGTGACATGTTCTGGCCAATTAGGTGAATATCTGTCTACACTGCCTAGTGTGGTATGCTTCATTTATCTTCCAGAAAGTGGTGTAATAGACTTACAAATGTTATCCTTATTATTAACAAACTCCTTTATTGAGTATCTACATTAGGATTGTTTTTCAGCCATTTTCAAACCCATGTATTTGGTAAACATAACTGCTACATGCTTTCCATTAAAGTTATTTAACATTTCAAAAAATTACCTTAAGGCAAACAGGAATTCAAATCAAAGCAAAGTTGTCCGGTTTCCTTGCTATTAAGTAAGGAGGCTTTCAGTAAGTATTTGTTAAATAACTGGAAGGTAATAGAACTATTAGAACTGAGAAACATGGTCCCCCAAACAGTAAAAAATTTATTTTAATGGCAAGATTTATCACCTCTGAGGGTGTAGACATGTTTTCTTGAAAAAAGAATTATTGGATATTGACATTATTTCATTTTTGTGGCCAAGCCACAGGATTCTTCTGGCCTGCTAGGTGACAATAGTAGCCTGTATAGTCATATTAGTGCACATTCATTCATAAATTCATGGCCTTGTTCCCATCAGCAAACATTAAAAACTACCACTTCCCGGTGGCCGAGATCATTGCTCTCCCAACTTGAATGTGCATATGGATCACCTTATTAAAATATAAATTTGTATTCTGGAGGTCTAAAGTAAGACTGAAGTTCTGCCTTTCTAACAAATTCCCAGTTGTTGCTGCTGCTGGAGGTGGTCCACAGACCATCCTTTGAGTGGCAAAGCTACAGGAAATTAGTGGCAGTGTTGAGCTCAGAAAGAGGAATTGGAGTATAGGAAACTAGAGATTAGAGGTGGTAAGTCCTGTAGTCAGCTTTGGGCCCTGTATTGTCTCAGTCACTCCTATTTGTCACTTCTTGTGAGGAACTCATTGAGAGCTTCTGAGGGAAGCCCAGTTCCAACCTTTTGCCCCTTCTCTCCTTCTTCTCAGGCAGATGTGAGGGGCCAAATATAAAAACTTTTACATTTTGGGCTACCTTTATTTTAACCATTTATATCGATAATAATGATGGTTATCCACAAAGGATTTTCATGTATGTTACCATTTAATCTCACACAATCCCATAAAATGTCCCTACTTTACAGATATGGAAACTGACTTAAAGAATTGTCAACTTATCTGAGGTTATAAAGCTGATAACACAGAGTAAGAACAGGAACCCAGTCCTCTGGGTCTGAATTTAAGATTCATACCAATATGGCTATCTTAAAAAAATAGTTTGAAAGGATTATATGATCCAATTATGAACTGATTCAAATAAAACTATCTCTGCCTACTGGTTTGTCATAGATGTTGTAATTCACAGAATAAAGTCTGTCCATTTCCTGATTATTTAACTTAAATATAATTACTCACTTTTTAAAAACCTGCCTGTACACTCAAGAGAAAAATCTGTCCTCCCACCCCTTATTAATGGAGTCATTACCGTAGATGTAAGAAGTGAAGTCTCTAGTGTAGTAGAACAGGGTGTGTTTATTTTACTTCAGTCCACTGGAACCAGAAGGTGGGGGTTGTATTTTCTGCTCAGACTGCTGGCTCCTGCTGCTGGCTCCTGCTGCCAGCTCCTGGTACACGGTGGGTCTGACTCACTCACCTCTCTTTGTTCTCTGTTATTACTAGGATAGTTAAGCCCAAAGTGGCGTCAATGGAGGAGATGGCCACCTTCCACACTGATGCCTATCTGCAGCATCTCCAGAAGGTTAGCCAAGAAGGAGATGATGATCATCCGGACTCCATAGAATATGGGCTAGGTAAAGTCATTAGGGGCAAGGATGCAAGATGGACAATATCCATCTAGAGTTTGCAACTACTTAATCTTTTGTAATTTGGATGATGGTCTTTATTTTTTCATTTTTTATTAATTTTTTTTTCTTACATTGCTGTAGTTCCCACAGTTCCCCCACCACCATATCACTGTGAACCATGCATGATGGTCTTTGACACAGTCTTTTTTTTTAAAGATTTATTTGTTTGTTTGTTTATTTGTTTATACAAGCACTGGGTACAATCAGAAGCACAGGAGGGTGAGAGAATTCACCAGAGCCAGAGTGGGGAGCAGAGCAGGCAGAAGGACCGAAGCACACTGCTGAGGGGAGCAGCGGGCTGCAGGAGAGGTCTGCGTGCCATGTGGGACCCTCCTCCAGTGGCCGGGGAGCTTTGCAACCCAGCGCTCAACCGCTGAGCCACCGGGGAGGCCCCCTGACACAGGCTTAATCTTGTTTAGCCTTATCACTTAACAAGTAAACCATATCTATGGGTTGAGCAAAACTGAAGATGAATCAGATGGAGGAAAACATTTCAGTTGCTTATGCCTAGATAATGGTGCCCAGATTGGGTGTGGCTGTTTAGGCATTGTACATGTGCTGTATATATGTTGATTTAACTGTTCTGAGGCCTTATGTTTTAACTTGAGTACAGATTTATGTTCTGGTTCACTTTACTACCCCATCTCCCATTGAACAGCTGCATTTTCAAAAATTGTGACTAGCCAACAGAATAATCTAGACAATAGCATGATTTGGTAGCACACTGGACTGGAGAATGCAGTTAGGGGTCAAAAGACCTGGGTCCCAGACCTGGCTCTTTGTGGTCATAGATAAGAAATATTGCCTCTCAGGCCTCAGTTTCTCCATCTGCAGGATGTGACTAGTTAATCTTGAAGAAGTTTAGCCTTTTTACCTCTAGTAATTTTTTAAAATTCTTTACCCAACATTGGAGATGTTTCTCTCTCATTTATAGGTAACATTAGCACAGTAGCTTTTTGGCAGGGTCTGTTGTCACCTAAATCCATTCCTTTTAATAGGGTTCTGTATTCAATTCCAGTCTGTGGAGAAAGTTTCCCCCCATACCACTAAGCAATGGCTTTGGACCCCAGCTGGGTGTCCTGCATTTCAACTCAATTCTGACACTGTCTACCGAGAGATAACAGATTCCACAGGTCAACGGCTATGTCCCACAAGACCCCCCTCCACTTCAGCCACCAATCTCACACCCAAGTTGTTAGCTGTGCTTCTGATAGATAAGCTACAAACTGGAGGCTCCATTAACCCCTTCCAACTCAGGATGCCAACTGCAAGTCCAGGTTGTTATCTGTACTTCTCAGCTACTGGCTATAAATCAGAAGCTCCCATGACTCCCTCCTTGGATTTGATTAATTTACTAGTACTCAGGAGACCCATTTATTCACTATATTTACTTATAAAAAGATAAAATTTAGCAACAGTCACATGGATGAAATGCACAGGGGAAAAGACAAGGACCATGCCCTCTCCACATACGCATCTCCATGTGTTTACCAACTGAAAACTCCCCAAATCCTCTCCTTTAGGGTTTTTATGGAAGTTTTATTATATAGGCATAATTGATGAAATCAGTGGCCAGTCATTAGTGACTGAACTCAATCTCCAGCCCTCTGTCAGAAGGTTGGCTCCTCTGGTGATCAGCCCCCACCTTAGGCACCTTCCAAAAGTCAACTCATTAACATAACAAAAGACTTCTGTATGGCTTTTAACACTTAGGCAATTCCTAGAGTTTTTAAAAGCTTTGTGCTAGAAACAATGATTAAGACCAAATATATACAGTTGACCCTTAAACAATGAAGGAATTAGGACTTCCAACTCCCAGTGCAGTAAAAATCCTCATCTAACTTTTGACTCCCTCAAAGCTTAACTAACAGCTAGCTGTTGAAGGGAAACCTTACCAATAATATAAATAGCAGTTTAACATATATTTTGTGTATTATATGCATTATATACTGTAGTCTTACAACAAAGTAAAATGAAGAGAATGTTAAGAAAATCATAAGGAAGAGAAAATGCATTTACAGTACTGTATTTATTGATATCATCTGTTCCTGTCTTCAGTTTACAAGGAAATTCACATATGAGTGTAGCCATTCAGTTCAAAGCTGCATTGTTCAGGGTCGACTGTATTTCATATTATAAATAAAAAAATCACGTCTTCTCTTTTTATACTTCTTCTTTTAAAAAGTTCTTCTGATATTTGCCCTAAGGTTACGACTGCCCAGCCACTGAAGGAATATTTGACTACGCAGCAGCAGTAGGAGGGGCCACAATCACAGCTGCCCAGTGCCTGATTGATGGAATGTGCAAAGTAGCGATTAATTGGTCCGGAGGGTGGCATCACGCAAAGAAGTAAGAAAATGACCTTTCTGCTTTCTGCCTCATTCCCTTGAGTCATTGTACATGCATACATAACTTTCAGTTATGTACACTCTTTTTTTTTAAGATTTATTTATTTATACAAGAACCAGGGTACAGGCCAGATGTGCGGGAGGGTGAGAGGATTCATTAGAGACAGAGCGGGGAACAGAACAGGCAGACTGACTGAAATACACTGCTGAGGGGAGCAGTGGCGAGACAGGTGAGGTCTGCTTCACCACGTGGGATTCTTGCTGGCCGACCGGGATTGAACCTGCGCTGCAGAGGCTGTGGACAGCTTCACAGTGCAGCGCTCAACTGCATGCACCACCAGGGAGGCCCAGTTATGTACACTCATTGCATTGGCAATTACTGGGAGACTTGTGTAGATAGCACTACTAGGCATTCTGAAGAGATACCAGTGCCAATTATGATTGTAAATAAAAGAAGATGAGATAATATGGTGGGAAGCACACTGTTGAGAGTCAGGACACCAGGGCTCTTTTTGATACCAGCTGAACATATGTATGAGCTCTAGAGACTTAGCAATAGGAAGAAATTAATCCTGGAAGGCTTAGAAGAGGTGAATTTTAGAGCCAGTTCTTAAAAAACTTGGCAAACATTTTCAAATAGGTGGAGAAGAGATGAGAATCGATTTTAACCAAAAGATTGAAGAAACAAGGAGGCCTATTTATGCATCCATCTCTGAGGAATCTGGCAGCCACAATCTAGATGTCACTCTAAGGAAAAAGGACTTGTGAAACAGTTGTTCTTATATGCTACTTGGAGTTAAAGGAAAAGTTCATTTGGAGTTTTGTGTATCATTTCAACTAGCTATCTTCTGCTAGGTAGCTTTAAAGTCTGACAAGGAGTGCTGGGCCTTATTCAGCATTTGGAATCTTGTTTGATAATGTCTGTAAAATTTAATATATGTTGGAGGAGGAGGATTTTTATTTATTATTTAAAAAGATTTATTTTTATACAAGAATTGGGATACAGGTCAGCGGTGCGGGAGGGTGAGAGGATTCACCAGAGACAGAACGGGGAGCAGAACAGGCAGCTGGACCAAAATACACTGCTGAGGGGAGCAGGGGGCAAGACAGGAGAGGTCTGCCGCGCCTTGTGGGTATCTCCCTGGCCGGCCGGGAATCGAACCCTCTCTGCAGAGGAAGAGGACAGCTTCACAGTGCTGCGCTCAACCCACTGCGCCACCAGGGAGGCCCAGGAGCATTTTTAAAACTGAACTTATCAATGTGCTATGTGAGTGATATGAAGCAGCAGTTGTGACTGTTGCAAATGCATCATTCACAAGCCAGTTGTTTGTATTCTTGGCCGTGAACTTGGTACTCCATAGTGCTCTTGATTCAAGTGAAAACAACAGTCTTTTTTTACAGAATAAAACCTTGAGCACACTTTTAGCATATTCGGGTTAAGATGATAACATGGACTACTTTTCATCAAAACAACATTTTGTGATCAAGGAAATCCATGGGAATGTTTGCAACTAGAAGCTACTGGTGAGCCGATGGAGCAAATGGTGCCAATATTTAGTAATGAATTTTATGTGGCCTTAAAAACAAAGAGAAACAGCCTGCATTTTGTTAGCTTTTACTCTATTTTTAAAAATTCAAAGTAAAAACAGTGATACCTAAGGAAAAAAAAATGACCACCTGTCCTTCAAGCTAGAGATAAAAGGAAAAAAAAAAAGAAACCACTTCTCTGAACCAAGGAATTCTATACTCTTTTGTGCTTAGTGAATTGAGAAGAAAGGTAGTGTGGTTTCATGGAAAATGCCTCATCCCGGGAGTCCAATCTAGTTTATGCATGTGGTTCTGGGGACACATATATTTAAATTCACTGCTTTAAAGCCTGCTATGACCTGGGTCAGTTTCCAGTGGAATACTCAGATACCTGACACTTCTTATCATGGTTTTGCTGCCAGAGGATGAGTGCTCTGTCTTGAGCCAATCATGGATGCTTCTGGGCTGCTTGTAGCTGAGGCATACCTACCCACCCTCCATTATCTTACTCTTTCAAAAAACTGTCAGCTGACCTTGCCTGGAAACAAATGCCTGTGGTGAATGCAAATTACAGAGAGTCTAAGGATTGCCTCACCCAAGTCAGGTCCAAGTTCCAAGGGGTTCTCGGGCACCTTTAGAACCTCTCTGCACATGGATTATAGGCAGTTGTCTATAAACTTAATTTTAGCCAGCATTTATGTTACCACAATATTTGTATTAATGTCCCCTGCCCAAATACATATACAGACTCGTATGTGCTATTTATTCATTCGACATGCATTGACTAAGCACCTACTATCTGTCAGGTATATGTTTATCATCACTAATAAAAAGAGATATAGAAATCGAAGCGTGCTACATTTTTTCCCCTACTAATTTGAAGAACACTTCAAAATACCTAGGTACTGACAGGGTGAAATTGACACACTCTTTTTGAAAACATTGGAAATAAGTTTTAAAAAGTAGGAGAAATGTTCAGATCCAGTGATACTATTCTTAGAAATCTAGTCGAAGGAAATAAACTAATCCTGTCTTCAAGAAATTCATATCTTGACGGAAAGACAGCAAATGACTGCATTTGAAAGCTAAAGAAAAATGACTTTCAAAAAAATTCTGCAAAAGAACAGTAATGAGAATGCTTTTAGACATTAGACAGAGAAAACTAATAATGAAAACACTGCTAGCACTGGTGTAAGATTAGACAGGTGATGTTATACTACACTCCCTCAAGAGACTGTTTCGTGAAAGAATTTCATCTATTGTAAAGGAGACATTGTAAATGAGTGGGAGTGGAAAGGATTATTCAGTAACTGATATTGTGACAGCTGGTAGTATTAATGCCCTCATCTTCCGTATTAAGCTAAAATAAGTAGCCGCTGCTTTGAAGAGTTAAATACAAAAAAGCAAATTTACAAAAAAAAGAATATCGGGGCCTCCCCTGGTGGTGCAGCAGTTGAACGCTGGGTTGAGAAGCTGCCCACAGCCTCTGCAGTGCCAGTTCGATCCCCAGCCGCCGGGCGAGGGTCCAACATGGCGTGCAGACCTCTCCTGCCGCCCGCTGCTGCCCTCAGCAGTGTACTTCATCAGTCTGCCTGTTCTACTCTCCACTCTGGCTCTGGTGAATTCTCTCACCTTCCCGTGCCTCTGACTGTACCCAGTGCTTGTATAAATAAATAAATAGATTAATTGATTAATTAAAAAAAGAATATCAAGCTTCTAAAGGGGAATAGTTTTTCTATAGTTAGATTTTAGGATACACACTGATTTTTGTCTTTTGCATGCAGATAATTCGTTCTATTTTAAGGGGCATTTTATTTACCTTGTACCTTTCCATAAAACTGAACATAAGAATCTCCTATCTTCTTTTTCCAGTTTTTCCAGAGTAGATATAATTTGTTCCAACAAGTTTTCATTATTGCTTTAGCATGTTGTCATGTATGACCCACTTGGTTTCTTGAAAGGATAAAATATGGTTGCTATAGACACTGCTAAATATGTCTTACATTTATTTTGCTGGTGGAAGATAGAAAACAAGATTTGAGATTTAGCAAAGTAGCTTTGTAATGACAAGAGTGTTTATAGTTTATCTTGGAATGTGCTGAGCCTTGAATCCTTTATATTTTTATAAGTGGTTGTGTTTCAAGTTAATTTTCTTTTTATTTTTGTTGAGATAATGTTGGTTTACAACCCTGTATATGTTTTAGGGGTATAGGTTTACACCTCTTCAAATGCATGTTGTACATGACACCTACCACTAAAGCTTCAATATTCCTCCATCACAGTCTGTTGGGTCCCTCCACTTTGCTCTCACCCATCCTCTTCCTCTGGTAGCGTCAGTGCTAGTCAGATTCTAAGGGTTTGTTTTGGTTTGTTTTTGTGTATTATTTTTTTTTTTATATTCCATGTATGAGTGAAATCATCTAGTATTCGTCTTTCTCCTGATTTATTTTGCTTAGCATAATCCTCTCTATTTCCATCCATGTTGATGCAAATGGCAAGATTTCATCTTGTCTTATAGTTGAGAAATGTTCTGTTGTGTATATATGCCATATCTCCCTTATCCACTCGTCTCTTGTTGGGCATTTAGGTTATTTCCATAACCTGGCTATTGTAAATGGTGCTATAATGAAAATAGGAGTGCACATATCACTTCAAATTAGTGTCTTTGTATTCTTCAGAGAGATAACTAGGAGTGGGATTGCTGGATCATATGTTGAATCTACTGTTAATATTTTGAGAAACATCCTGTAGGGTAAATAAAAGGTATCAGGCTTTTTTGCCCTCCCATCAGGATTGATGATGGAACCCTGTGGTCCTGAATGCATGCCTGATGGCAGGCACCTGGAGCAAGGTGTGGACATACGTAGGTGGGTACACCTGGGCTGAGAGACTGGGCTTGTAAGGGCAGTGTCATGGGGACGTCAGCAGAATGCAAAAAGAATGGAAGAGTAAAAATCAAAATCAACAAGCAGCTATGAACCAGAGACACACTATGGGGGGGGGGGGGAGGGAGGAGGGATTAGGGTCAAAATAAGGGGGGTGGTAATTGTAGGGACTATAACCAAGATGAAAATGCATACATTGTACAAAAATGAAAAATGATGTAAAAATTATATAAAATAAAAAAATAAGGAAAAAAAATGAACGGAAGAGAGTGAAAGGAGCAGAGGAGTAAAGGCCACGAGAGAATGCCCAAGAGCCCAGAAAAGAGTGAAGATTCACTGGGGGCTAGGTGGCCTGCCAGCCTCCTGGCCCCTGGCACTCCTGCCTGCCGTGTACCTGGTAAATACCAATAAAAGTCCGCAAAAGCCTGGAACTTCTCCTTTACTCAGTCTGCTTGGGTCATAGAGACCCTGCTCTGTGCTCTTCCTGGCGCTACACCTCCCCACTGTTTTTCATTAGGATTGGACCACTGTACATACCCACCCATAGTGCACGAAGCTTCCTTTTCCTCCACAACCTCACCAACCCTTGTTGTTTCTGTTTATATTTACGTGGGCCATTCTCACAGTGTGAGGTGGTATCTCATTGTGGTTTTGATTTGCATTTCCTTGATGGTAAATTGTGAGCATTTTTAATGTGCTTGTTCGCTATCTGTATGTCTTTGGAGAATTGTCTATTTAACTCTTCTGCCCATTTTTTGATTGGGTTCTTTGTTTTCATTGAGTCATGTGAGTTCCTTGTAGATCTTGGATTAACCTTGTTGGATATATGCGGGACAAATATCTTCTCTCATTTGGCAGGGTGTCTTTGATTTAATGATAGTTTATTTTGCTGTTCAGAGGCTTATTAGTTTGATTTAGTCCTATTTCTTTATTTTTTGCTTTTGTTTCCCTCACTGTGGAGTTGAGACCCATAGATGTCATTGAAGCCAGTGTTGCACAGTAATTGACCCCTGTTTTATGAACTTATGGTTTCAGGTCTTACATTCAGTCCATCTTGAATTAATTTTTTGTGTATGGTATAATGTAGTGGTCTAGTCTCTGTCTTTTGCATGTGGCTATACAGTTTTTCCAGCACCATTTGTTGAAGGGACTTTTCTTGCTTCATTGCTCTTGTCTCCAAAAAGCAAAATTTTTTTAAAGATTTATTTATGTATACAGGAACTGGAGTACAGGCCAGAGTTTGGGGGGGGAAGGTGAGAGGATTCACCAGAGAGAGTGGGGAACAGAACAGGCATATTGACTGAACTACACTGCTGAGGGGATCAGCGGGTGAGTCAGGAGAGGTCTGCTGCACCATGTAGGTAGCTCCCTGGGATCGAACTTGTGCTGTTGTGGTTGCAGATAGCTTCATAGTTTGTGTCTTAACCCCTTGTACTACCAGGGAGGCCCCCAAAAAGCAAATTTTAAGATTGTATGCACACTGCCATTACAACCTTATAAAAGACATGCTTATAAGAAAAAAAAATCAGTGGGAATGAGAATGATAATAGTGTTTGTGTTAGAATGGGAGAATTACTGATGACTTAAAAAATAGTTTTATACAGTTTTCAAAATTTCTGTAGTGATAATTTATTTTTACAGATAAATTTTTACCAAAATAGAGGCAAAAAGTTATGACAAATATAACAAAGGGTTAAAAATATTGAATTTAGTATTTAAATCCCTAGTATATAGATAAATGGGCAAAGCCATGAACTGGCAATTCACAAAAGAGGAAGCAAATGATAAATGAACAAAAAATGTTAAACATTGCTAATAATTTAAGGAAGTGCAATTGAATTATATGCACATGTTTATATTTTCCTCCTACCAAATCTGAGCCAAAAAAGAAAGCTCTCTAACCTGTATCATCTATTACTCTTGGTAGTATATTGTAAGGTACTAAACCAATGTAAACTATGGAAAATCTATGTATGTGAAATTGACAATTTATCTTACATAGCAAAAGGTGGGACAGTAAGGAAACAAATGTTCAACAGCAGAATGGTTAGATAGTGTACTGCAATACTCTACTTGATGAATTATTAAATAACCTTTCAAAATGTGTTTAGGACAACTGCATAAGAAGAAAAATTGTGTATCCTATACTGTTGACTTTATGAAAAATATATATGAAAAGTATCTTAGAAATACAACAAATTACAACACAATGTGACTTTATGAGGACGATGATATACCAATTGCTATATATCCATGATATATTGATATGTATGTATATTTGCACTTTTTTCTGTTTCCTATATTTTCTCTAATGTCATTATATTACTTTTATCAATAAAGTCTTTTTAATAAAAACTGCTTGAAAATAGGTAGGAAACAGTTAGAGCATGCTTGTTGTATGCGAGAGTGATGTACAAGGCAGTGGGGTATAACTACCTTCCCATTGGTGGGAATGGAGAATTACAAGCAGGGGGAATAATAAAAGCACAGCAGAGGGAAAGTATGGAGCATTTGGAGAGCTGCAAATAGTTCAATGTGGCCACACAATGTGAGAGCAAATAGAGAAAGACCAGATGATAAAGGTTTTGTAAATCCTGTTGAGGTGTTGGACTTTTTCTCTGATGCCAGTAATGATTTACTTAATTTTAAGAAAGGCAGTTATGTGCTGTTGAATCGGAGGGAAATGAGGCTAAAGCAAAAGAGAAGGCTACTGCAATTGTTCATTTAACAAACATTTATTAAGTACCTGCTATGTGCCAAGTGCTAAAGAAATAAAGAGGTGTACAGGAGATTCTTATTTTTTTAAGAGGCAAAAATAGATTTTTATTCACTTATTTGTTGAGGTAAAATTGGTTTTCAACACTTTATGTGATTCAGAGATATAGGATCAAACCTCTTCAGATGTATGTTATCACACCACACCCACCACCAAGGCACCCATAATCCTCCACCATAGTCCATTGGATCCTTTGCCCCCTGTGCTCATCATCCACTTCCTACCCCCTTTGGTAGCCTCAATCCTATAGTCAGACTTCCAGGGTTTGTTATTGGTTTGATTCTGCCTGACCTTTTTTTGTTTGTTTATTTCTCTGTATTTCACATATATAGTGAAACCATGTGATTTTTGTCTTTCTCCTTCTGACTTATTTCATTTAGCACATCTAGCAAAGGTTTGATCTTCAAAATCTACAAAAAACAAACAAGCTCACACAACTCAACAAAAAGAAAACAGGGCCTCCCTGGAGGTGCAGGTGGGTGAGCTCAGTGCTGTGAGGCTGTCTGCTGCCTCTGCAGTGTGGTTTCGATCCCAGTTGGCCTGGGAGATAGATACCCACATGGTGCGGCAGACCTCTCCTGTCTCACCTGCTGCTCCCCATCGGCAGTGTATTTCAGTCAGTCTGCCTGTTCTGTTCCCTGCTCTGTCTCTGGTGAATTTTCTCACCCTCCTACACATCTGGTCTGTACCCCTGTTTTTCCATGCATGAATAAATAAATAAATAAATAAAAAGAACAGAGAGGGCCTCCCCTGGTGGCGCAGCGGTTGAGCGCTGGGTTGCGAGGCTGCCCGCAGTCTCTGCAGTGCCAGTTCGATCCCCGGCCACCGGCGAGGGTCCCACAAAAAAAAGAAAGAAAGAAAGAAAAGAACATAGAACCCAATAAAAAAAACTGGCCAAGGAGCTCAATAGGCACCTCTGCAAAGAAGACGTACAGATGACCAACACGTGCATCAAAAATGCTCATCATCACTTATCATCAGGGAAATGCGGATCAAAATCCCAAAGAGATACCACCTTATACCTGTGAGAACAGATTATATCAAGAAACCAAAACCAAGGGCCTCTCTGGTTGTGCAGGAGTTAAAGTCTTTGATCGCCGGCCAGGGAGCTGACCCACATATGGTGCAGCAGACCTCTCCTGTCTTGTCTGCTGCTCCCCTCAGCAGTGTATTTCAGTCAGTCTGCCTGTTCTGTTCCCCACTCTGTCTCTGGTGAATCCTTTTACCCCCCACACCTCTGGCCTACACCCCAGTTCTTATATGCATAAATAATTAAAAAAGAAATCTTTTTTTAAAAAAGAAAGAAACCTTCTAATTTCAGAAAGTATAAGGCTCTCTTAAAGCCCATGTGTGGGATCTCTGGTTAAGAACCTTGGCTTTAGACAATGAGGAATCACTGAAGGAATTTTTAGCCAAGAGCAGGCAACATGATCAGATTTGCATTTTAGGAATATGAGTCTAGTGAAAGTTGGCAGATAAATCCAGGTGGAAGGAACACTGTTGATAGACACAACTGTAAGGACCTTATTGAAATAATCTACCCAACAGTAGGTGAAAGCAAGTGGTAATGAGCATAGAAGAGGGAGCAAATTAAAACCATTTAGTAGATGGACTATATAGTAACAGCAATAATTAGATATAAATGATAAGGAAGGGGTAGTCTAGATTTCCTGTGTAGGTAACTGAGTAAATTGTGTTACCATTAACCAAGAAAAGTATGGGTTGAAAGCTGATATGCTTACAGAACATATAATTAAACATGTATATTAGAGAGCTGATAATCATGTCCAAGCCAGGGCTTATCAGACCTTAATGTGCATATGAAATACCTGGGGATCTTATTAAAATGTGGATTCTAACTGAGGAGGTCTGAGATAGAAGCTCAGGATCTGCATTTCTAACAAAATCCCAGGTAATGCCAGTCTGTAGACAGTACTTGTAGTAGCAAGTCTGGATCTCAGGAGAATCATTATCAGTGAATGTACAGATTTGAGAGTCAACAATATGATAGATTATAATTAAAACTAAGGAAATAGGTGTGCTCGCTTCGGCAGCACATATACTAAAACTAAGGAAATAGGTAAAATCACCAAAAAAAACATGTACTAATATGGGCAAATAAAACAAGTACTGGGCCTTGTGGAAAGTCGGTTTTTACAGAGCAGGTGGAAGATGGAAGGCCTACAAAGGTGTCTTGAGAAGAAATGATCAGAAAGATAGGAAGGGAATCAGAAAAAACTTACCACACAAACAAAAAAAAATGATCCTCATGCTGCATAGAGCACCTTGACATTCACCCACAAGGGAGCAAAACTTGAATCTTAGCGGAGGGAAGGCAAAAAAAATGTTACAATGGTTTATGGCTTTTCAAACTGCCATAGTACATAAAAAGATGTTCAATATATCTGTGCTGTTAAAATTTCAGGATGGATCAGTTAGGAAAAGGTGTCTGAAAAGACTCCTTGGGTGAGGGAGTGATAATGAAAAAATGGTTGAAAAACTGTATTATAGAGAAGTAAAGTAAGATTTATCATTAAAGAAATTATGGTGAAGACTTCAAAGGAAAAGGAGTAAGCCATGGAGGCAAGGATGTGAAAGGCACTTCAGAAGGCCGCAACCACATTTGCCAAAGCAGAGTAATGTAAAGTAATTTGGAGGATTTTGGCAACTACATGTTACTTGGTATTGCTGGAGGTTTCAGATACAAAGTTGATAATGGCACAAGATGAAATAGAGAAGTAGGAAGTGAGTTGTGAAGGGCTTTGTGTATATCGAAATTGTCCAGTTGAAAAACACAGATTTCTAGATTTCTCTGAGAGATGTTGAGCAGGTGGTTAGAGTAGTGCACTGGAGCCTGAACTTTCAAACTCTAGAGACGATTCTGATACACATACTTTGAGAAACTCTTCTATGGAAAACGGGGAACCACTGAAAATTTATGTTAGGAAGTAACAGATTTGTGTTTTAGGAAAATAACTACTATCATAGGGGATGGACTGGAGTTGAGGAGACGGGATAGGGTTTGAGCAGTCCCACCCCACTAACAAGCTGAACCTGACCTAAGGCACAGCAGTGAGATTGGGGGATGGAGAATGGTAAAGGTTGATTTGAGACAGTTTAAGAAGTAAAATCAAGTATTAATGACTGAGTGGATATGGGAGATGAAAGATGAGGAAGTTAACTCAAGTTTCTGACTTGCTTGAGCAGAGTCCCCAAAAGATAGGAATTAATAACAATAACAACATATGTTGAACTATATGCTAGACACTACCTTACATGCATTTTTCTCATATATCCATTAACTTATTGTCTCGCATGAAAGTACAAAGAATCCAAACAACTTACTCAAACTTGGTAAGTGGCCACATTGAGATTCAAACCCAGGCAATCTGGTTCTTCAACCTGTGTGCTTAACCCCTATTATACTACCTCTGTAAACAGGAGTAGGTAGTGTGCAGACTTAGTACTCAGGAAAAATGGATACACAGATCTGCAAATGGAGGTAGAGGTGGAACTACAGACAGATATGTTTTGCCAGTATATAAAATTGGAAATGGATGGAATTAATTAGGGAAAAGGCAAAACGTGAAGGGCTAAAGGAAATAGAACTTAGAAGCCCAGGAAACTCCAAGTTGTAATGCACAAGGGTAGGGAGAGGAGAATTCAGTTAGAAGCAAGAATCAGGATTAGCTAGCGATCCAAACTAGAAAGGTACCATAAAATCCCAAGGGAGCATAAGAGTTTAAAGAAAAACACTCTCAATAGTGTGATGTGCTATAGGGGATCAATTCTTGGAGGTATGAAAGTGCCAATCAAATTTGATAGTTAACATAGTTGTTATTGACTTTGTAAGATGACTTTCCTCTCCCAACCCTCTGGATTCCTCAGTTCTATAATCAATTTTCTAGGGTGAGTTTTTAAGTTTGTTTTTGTCTATTCTGTTGTTTAGTTTTACTATATTTCAGTTATAAGTGACACTATCCAGTATTTCTCTTTCTCCTTCTGACTTATTTTGCTTACCAAAACCCCTTCCAACTCCATCCATGTTGCTGCAAATGGCATGAGTTTGTCTTTTTAAATTGCTGGATAATTTTTCATTGACAGTTTTAACTGTTTTTTTTTATTTACTTCTATTTCACTTATTTCTGCTCTAATTGTTATTATTTCCTTCCTTTTACCAACTTAGTTTCATTTGTTCTCTTTCTGGTTGCTTAAAGTATAATATTAGATTATTAATTTGAGCTCTTTCTTGTTTCTTGATGTGGGTCTGTATTGCTATGTATTTCCCTCTTAATACTCCTTTCATTATGTCCTATAAGTTCTAGTAGGTCATGTCTTCATTTTCAGTTGTCTCCAGGTTTTTTTAAATATCTAATTTGATTTCCTCACAACACATTAATCATTCAGTATTGTATTGTTCAGTCTCCACGTATTAGAGAGTTTCCTGCTTTCTTTTTGTGATTGATTTTGAGTTTAATACCATTGTGATCAGAGAAGATACTTGATATGATTTCAGTCTTCATGAATTTATTGACACTTGTTTTGTGACCCCCGTTAGTGGTGAAGCAGAGAAGAATATGTACTCTTCTTTTGGGCGGTATAGTGCTCTATAAATATCTAGTAGGTCCGTTTGATCTAATTACTCATTTAAGACTGTTTCCTTGTTGATTTTCTGTCTGGTTGATCTATCTATGTAAGTGGGGTGTCAAAGTCCCCTACCACTATTGTGTTGTGACCAATGTCTGCTTTTAGATTTGTTAGTAGTTGTCTTATATATTTCTGTGCTTCCTTATATGGTTCATATATATTGATGAGTGTTATATCTTCCTGATATATTGGCTCCTTTATCATTATATAATTACCATCCCTGTCTCTTATTACCTTTTTAACAGGCTGTTTATTTTATATGATTTAAGTATGACTGCCCCTTCCTTTTTTGGGGTCCCATTTGCTTATAGATAGTCTTCTAGCCATTTACTTTGAATCTGTGTTTATCTCTGTAGCTAAGTTGGGTTTCTTGAATAAAGGAGATAGCTGGTTTTGTTTTTGGATCCAACCACCCACTTTGTGCCTTTTGTTTGGCAAGTTCAGTCCACTTATATTTAGAATGGTATATATTACCTGCTTTGTCCCCCTTACCACCTTCAGTATTCTTTCTTTGTCTTGAACTCTTGCCAGTTTCATTCTGTGTGTCTTGGTGTAGATCTCATTGCATTTAGGTAACCAAGTGTTCTTTTAGCTTCGTGGGCTGGTATATTTAACTCCTTCCTCAGGTATGGGTTGTTTTTCCTCTATTTTTTCCTTGAATAGGCTCTCTGTTCTCTGGCTCTCTTTCTTCTGGGATACCCATTTATTCTTTTGTCTGCATTCTTAATTGTCTTAGCTATTTCTCAAATTGCCTTTTCATTTTTTTTTTTTAACATCACATTCCTGTCTCTTCTTTCACCTGAGTCATTAAGGTATTACTAACGTTGAAGTCACTGATTTGAACCTCCATCTGATCTATTCTACTTCCATAGCTTTCTCTGGAGTATTTTATTAGGCTCATTAACTCCTGGATTTCTGTTGTTTTCTTATTTAAAGCTTCACTTTCTACCTTCTGTTCAATGATTTTATTTCAGAGTGCATTCATTTGCTTTTCTGAATTTTGTTGTATCTCTGATTAGCTTTTCTGAGTCCTTTCTGAGTCCTTGACTTCTGTGGTATTATTTTGACTTGCCTTTCTGAGTTTTCTTCTATTTGAGTTTATTATCAAGCTCTGAACTATTTATCTGGCAGGGAGATATAATCTTCCATCTTTTTTTGTTTAGATAATGGAGAGTTATTCTCACCATGTGACATCATACTCTCTTAAGATCCTGTATTTCCATGTGTGTTTTTTTTTTAAATCTGTCCATTTTACTACTTAATGTCTCTCTAGTTCATCATTGTTTTTACTACCTTTAGCATTTTATTTTATTTAGTTATTTGTTCATTTTTGCCTTTGTTGGCTTCTGTAGGTACTCATATCTGTTTTGTAGTTGCTGAGTCAGCAGGTTGGGTAGGGATTTGGAGGAATCGAGATGTTAATGTGGATGGGAACTGGCTCATGTTTGTGGTACTCCTAATATTCTTCTTCTGGGCTTAGATGAGAGACTTGGCAGTTCCTGTGCTTTCAGTTCACCTCACAACATAAGTACCAATTTCAGAGGGTTAAAAGGGGGAGTGCAGATCAGAATGCCTGCTCTACTGTTATCTTTATTGGGGACCAAGTCTGTGTAGAACACCCCAGCTCCTCTGCAACATTTCCCTCCCTTTCAAGCTTTCCTTCCATCACAGCCTTCGCTCCCTTCCTCCCAGGGCCTCTAGCTGAACTGATCACTCTGCTACCAGTGTTCCTTATTTCAGACCATGACCCACAGGTTCCTCTCTCTACCCACTTCCTCTTCAATGTTTTATGAATCTCCTCAGTATCAACCCTGTTGAAATTTGCACTGTTCTCTACTGATCAAGGGATAATTAATCCCACTTTTACCTAAAAGTCTATGTGTCTAAACAGTGTCCCTTTGGTTCATCTCCAAGAGCCACAGCCTATGGTGGCCAGGCCCTAGTTGCCTGTGCCAGGGTCTGTCACATCAGCTCCCCTTGGCTGGTCCTGCTGCACTGTTTGCCAGAACCTATTAGGTTTGGGTTGCTTCCAGGACCCTCCCTGGGGCCTTCTGATGACTGCCAGTGCCTACTGTTGTGAAGGCTGCTTCCAGGACCTTTCTGGGGTTCAGTTCAACAGAAGACTACAACCACTGCTGCTGCTTCCAGGAAATTCCCTTGACACTGATATCTGAGAAGGCTTACTGTGGTGGGTCTGCTTCCAGGACCCTCCCTGGAACTCACTGAGGTCTGCCAATGGTAACATCTTGTGGGCCTGCCTCAGGAGTCCTGCCAGAGCTCACCAATGTTTGTGTCAGTGTCTGTGGAGGCCTACTGTGATGAGTTTCCTTCCATATCCAGTCACAGGGCTCACTGAGGTCTACCAAGAGTTACTCCTAGTGAGGTCACTTCCAATAGTCATCCCAGTACTCACAGAGGTGTATGCTGGTATCTGCAGGGGCCTGCTCTGGCAGGTCTGCTTCGAGTTCCCTTCTTGGGGCTTCCCAAAGTCTGGCAAGGACTATTGCCAGTATGGCTACTTACCAGGAATAACTCAGAGCTTGCAGAGATGTGTACCAATGTCTTCAGAGGCCTACTGTAGTGGGTCTGCTTTAGTATTCCATCCCAGGACTTGTGGAAGTCTGCCAAAAGTTACCATGCAAATGTTACTGGAACCCAGCCATCTTAGTGGTGGGAGCCAGCAGGACAGTGATGTCCTTTCTACTCTGCTGCTCCACAATAAGTCAGTTGTGGCAGTTGCTCCTCAGAGCTCAATAACTGCCATTTGTAATGGACCAATCAGGTGTGAGCTGTAAGCTGATTGGTGCTAAATGGTCCAATCAGACTTATGGGTGAAAGAGGATAAGGAAGAGAGAGGGCCCCCGAAGGCAAGGAGACTATGACCCCAGCCCTGAGAGAAGAGGACAGGAGCCTTTGAAGGAAGGGAGACAACAACTAGGGCCCCCGAAGAAGAAGGAGAGATGATGCCAGCTCCTGAAGAAAAGAAGACAGTTCCAGCCTCAAAGAAAGAAGAAAAGAAGCATCCAGCAGCTGCCTTCCAAGGAGGAAGAGAAGCCGAAGGACTCTGTCACAGACTGGGCCTCGGTCCTGTCTCTGACATTGCCTGAGAGGAGTACCAAAGGTCCTGGGGCCTCAAAGAGCTGTTTGTTATTGGGATAACCCAACAAATTCACAAAGAGCTGTTAACACTGGGCATCTCTGACACCACCTCTGCGGGACCACTAGCGGCCATCACTACTGTCTGGTGCTGTCTAGCACTCCTGATGACCAGTGGTGACCATCACTGATGGTACCTGGGTGAGATAGCCACCACTTGTGTGTACAGTAAGCTCTTTGTTTCCCCTGTTTGTAAATAAACCCCATGGTTGTTGTTCCTGGAGTCTAAGGTCTCTTGCAATTGTGCGCATGGGTGAGAACCCACATACAGTGACTTGTCCTCTTATTGGGCATTGTCCTTTGTTAGTCTATAGCTCTTGGTTTTGGTTTTTGGCCTTTTGGGGCTTTTTGGTGGCTCACTGGTCTCACAGACCCTGTGACCTCTTTTGTGGCCCTCTGCCCATTTCAGCCTTAGTATTCCATCCCAGGACTTGTGGATGTTTGCCAAAGGTTACCCTGCAAAGACCTTGCCAGTTTACACTGCGGCCTTCAAGGACCACAAGACCACCAGTGCTCACCTTGCCCACCTAAGTGGGCTACCTCTTTGGCTCGTTCCACTGTTCACAGGGGGCCCCCTCCTATGGATGTCACTCCTGGCAAGTGCTATAATTGTTTTTCCTTCATGTGTTACTGGTTTTGTTCTGCTAGAATCCATCCTTGAGTATGGAGGAGGTGAGACCAGTGTCTTCACTCTGCCATCATCTTGACCCCCCCTTCCATTTTTAGTCTTTAAATGAATCTCCACAAAGTTTTGCACAGAAGCTACACCAATTTAAATTCCAACCAACAGTGAATGAGTATTCCATTTTCTTCAAACTCTCTACGTTTTTTGTTTCAGTCTTTTTCATATAAGCCACTCTCACAGGAGTGAAGTGATATCTCTTTGTGGTTTTGATTTGCATTTCTCTTTTACTAAGTGATGTTGAGCATTCTTAAATGTTCCTGTGGCCATCTGTATATTTTCTATTGAGTAGTGTCTGTTTAGGTCTTTGGCCCATTTTTTGATTGGGTTATTTATATTTTTGTTGTTGAATTGTATGGGTTCTTTATATATTTTGAAAATTAACCCCTTGCTAGATATGTGATATGCAACTGTCTTCTCTCCTCCATAGGTTGCCCTTTTATTTTTGTGGTTGTTTCTTTTACTGTAACAAAAAAATTTTTTTTGAAAGATTTATTTATTTATTTATACAAGCACTGGGTACAGTCAGAAGCACAGAAGGGTGAGAGAATTCACCAGAACCAGAGCGGGGAACAGAACAGGCAGAATGACTAAATACACTGCTGAGGGGAGCAGCAGGCGAGGCAGGAGAGGTCTGCTGGGCCATGTGGGATTCTCCCTGGCCCTCCGGGAATTGAACCAGTACTGAGAGGCTGCGGACAGCTTCACAGTGTGGCGATCAACCTGCTGTGCCACCGGGGAGACCCTAATTTAGTATTTTTAATATTGTTGTCTTAAAGTCTTCGATAGGTCCTCTATTTCTGTATCTTTTATGTTTGCCCCAGAATTTCTGTTATTCTCATTTCGCTATTTCCTTCTTATGTTTAGATGTTCTTGCTTCCTAAGCATGTCTTATTTGCTTTATTGTGTATGTGTTTGGGGTGCTGGAGGTTTAGTTTGTTTATTTCTCTTCTTTGTTTACCTTGGTGTGAGATAGGGGCAGGAAGGGAGTCTGGAACTTAAATAATCTCAGTTTGAGAATGAAGTTGGAAACCTCTGCCTCCTCTCTCTCCACAGCAGTTTCTGTTTGGTGCTTTAGTTGTTTTAAATTCTCACTCCACCTCCCTGCCACTCCTTTCTGTCATGGGTCATGATCTCCAGGTGGGGGAAGCTAATTGATCCCCAAGGCTCATGTTTCAGGATTCAGTTGAGCTTGGCAGGTAGGAGGTGGGGCATCTGCTGCATCTTTAACTATGGTGGCAAACAGTGACCATTGTCCCCACACCCACCACTGCCATACTGCTTCTGAGGGACCATGGCTCTAACCTTGTGCAATACGTGGTACTCTCCAAGGGATTAGTGAATTATCTCACCAACCTCTTCTCTGCTGTTGAAGCTACTATGTAGCTTCACTTAGCCTGGCATCTCTTTGATCTCTTCTGGGAAGGGAGTGGACTGGAGCTTTCTGTGCCAAGCCAGTCATGGAAAATTCCAGTGTGTCAGGTCAGAACCCCTCCAACTTGTGTGAGCAGAATTCCTCCAGGAAAGTTCACAGTGCCCTAGAGTGCCCCATCATGCCTCTGCTGGCTGGTAAATCTACTCTCCCAGCCATGCTTCCCTTCACTTCTTCCTACTCCTTCTCCTCAGCAGTCACCAACCCTAATTTGAGTTCTCCATGGCAAAGTCATGACTCTGGTGGGGGAAATTCTGGGTTGTCCTTTAAGCAAATTTTATTTTGTATTGCAGTTTTTGGGGAAGACTCTTGTTGTGGGTGGAATCTGATCATATGTTTTTTATCTTTTGTTGATGTGGTAGATGACAGTGTATATGTTGACTTAATGTTGAACTATCCTTGCATTACTGAACTGAATCTCACTTGGTCAGGATGTATGATTTTCTTTTGTTACTTTTTTGAAGGACCATACTTAAACAAACAGACTAAATGTGTGTGTGTGTGTGTGTGTGTGTGTGTGTGTGTGTGTGTGTGTGGAGGGAGGGGGGTGTTTGTTATTCCTTCCTACCACCAACCTTTATATTCCCTTGACACTTTCACCTTTCCATCTCCCTCTTACTCTCAGAATCCTCACTTTGTTTATTAATGTCCACTAGATTTTTTTTAAGCTTTATTTTTTTATACAAGCACTGGGGTACAGGCCAGAGGCATGGGAGAGTGAGAGAATTCACCAGAGACAGAGCAGGGAGCAGAACAGGCAGAAGGACCGAAGTACACTGCTCAGGGGAGCAACAGGCAAAGCAGGAGAGGTCTGCCACGCCATGTGGGAATCTCCCTGGCTGACTGGGAATTGAACCGGCACTGCAGAGGCTGCAGACAGCTTCACAGTGCTGCGCTCAGCTGCCTGCGCCACCAGGGGAGGCCCCACAAGCTCATTTTAAAAGGACAGGTTTATTCGGAAAAGGAAAAAAGTTTTATTAGAAAGCGAAAAAAGAGACACCTGCATAGACACAGGTGGGCAGAGAGCTGCTGTTGCTGCTGCTGTTGCTGCTGCTGGTGCTTTTCAAGGGTGAGGCTTGTTAAAAGAGATGCCTGCATAGACACAGGCAGTCCTGGGACAAGAACTGAATTTTGCAAGAGCAGGGGTTGTTCTTATATAGTGTTCTTTTGGGGGTTTCATTCCTTGTGGACCAACAATCTCCATTTCTATGGCAATCTGGGCCTAAAGATTTCCTGTGCCTAAGGACTTTTCACTTTTATAGCTGTTTTAGTGCTTATGTTTATCATTTCTACCCCCAGTCCAGTTTCTGGGCCTGTGAAGCCTCCATCCCAAATTTTCAACTCTAAGCCTCCATCAGATATACCACGTCTTCTTGATCTAGTCTTCTATATGTCCTAGCTATTCTAAATATTGCTGCAATAAACATTGTAGAGAATATAGGGGTTTTTTTTTGGTTTTACTTTGATTGGATAGATGCCCAAGAGTGAGATTGTTGAATAATTCATTATTTCAATGTTTAGTTGTTAAAGATACATCCAGATCACTTTCCATAATGACTGCATGAATTTATAGTTCCCCCAAACACTGTAGTATGGTTCCTCTTTCTTGGCATCCTCTCCAGCATGGGGGTTATTTTAATATGTGCCATTCTCATGTGTGTGAGATGGTATCTCATTGTGGTTTTACCCTGCATCTCTTTTATTAGAAGCAGTGATGAACGTTTTTTTATATATTCATTGGCCTTCTAGATATCTTCTTTGGTAAATTAGCTGTTCAGGCCCACTGCCCATTTATTAATTGGATTTTTGTTCTATTGTTGAATTATTCAAATTTTTATATAATTTAATATTAGCCCCTTGTCAGTTATGTAATGTGTAAATATTTTCTCCAATTCAGTAAGATATCTCTTTAATCTATTTTTATTTTCTTTCACTGTGTAAAAGCTTCTTAATTGAAGCTAATTCCAATAGTTTTGTTCGTTGATTTGTTTTGCTTTAATATATCTTAATTTTTAATCAAAATAATACATGAAATTATTTTCTGGATGTTCTCTGTGTCTGAGTTTTATCGTGTTTGTTCATTTACTTTGGTTAACCAACTGTTTATGTTTGCTTTTATTTCCCATGATATAGGGTCCAAGTCTCCAAGGATATTTTTGTCACTGAGGTCTTAGAACATATCACAGGGATATATGTAGTATTTGTTGCAGGGTTTATATATAGATCTTTAATACATTTGAAGTTTATTTTTGTGCATGGACTGAGAGTGTGATCCAGCTTATTATTTTATATGTGGCCTTCCATTTCTCCCAGCACCATATTTTAAAAGAGGTTCCTCTCCCATTGTATGGCTCTAACTGGCATATCAAAAATTAGGTATTGATATGTACTGGATTTATTTCTGGGCTTTCAATTCTGTTGCATTGATCCATATGTCTGTTTTTATGCCACTATTGTTTTTGTATTGTTGCTTTATAGTTTTAAAGACAGATAATGTGGTACCTCTGTTTCTCTCCTATTTTCTTACGATTATTTTTCTATTCAAAGTCTTTTATGGTTTCATATAAATTTCAATTATTTTTGTTCATTTTCTTTAAAGGATATTGTTGGTGTTTCATGAGGATTGCATTGAATTTATATATCATTTCATTTATATGATTATATATCATATGTCATCATTTAGGAGAATCATTTTGATTATATTTATTCTCCTCATCCATTAGCATGAGATGTCTTTCCATCTCTCTCTGTCACTATCTAATTCCTTTGATGACACCTTGTAGTTCTCATTGTATAGGTCCTTTACTTCCTTGGTTAATTCCAAGGTTTATGATTCTTTTCGAAGTGATTGTCAGTGGGATTTTCCCCCCTTAATTTCTATTTCTCCTCATTCTTTGTTTCTATATAAAAATGTTACAGATTTTTGTATGCTGATTTTGTAACTTGCCACTTTGCTTTATTTGTCTATTGTTTCTAATGCCTTTTATGTGGGATCTTTAGGGTTTTATATATATATAATATGATGTAATCTGTGAATAGTGGTCATTTTTCATTTTTCTTTATTTCAATTTGGATCCCCTTTATTTCCTATTGTCCGATTACTCTAATCAACACCTCTAGGACTTTATTAAATGAAAATGGTAACAGTGGGCATCCTTATCTTGTTCTGATCTGAAAGGGAAAACTTTTAGTTTTTCACCAATAAATATTATACCAATAGGCATGTTGGTATACAATCTTTAATTATTCTGAGGTAGGTTCCTTCTATTCCCATCCTTGTTAAGAATTTTTCTTATAAATAGATGCTGAATCTTGTCAAATATGTTCTCTTTGACTATTATCGTAGATAATAGATATCTATTTTTATCTCTACTTTTGTTGATGTTGTCTGTTACATTGATTTGCATAAATTAAATCATCCTTGCATCCTGAGGATATATCCCACTTGACCATAATATATAATTCTTTTGATATATTGTTGAATTTGATTTGCTAGTGTTTTGTTGAATTGTTACATCAATGTACATTAGAGATATTGGTCTATAATTTTCTTTTTTTTGTGCTGCCTTTTTCTCATTTGGGTAGTAAGGTATATATAATGAAATGTGCTAAGAAGCATTCCATTTTCCTGGTTTCTTAGAAATAATTTGAGCATGATAAAATTTGTTTATAAGTTGTCTAGCCTCAGGCTTTTGTTTGGGTGGAGATTTTTTATTGCTATTTTAATTTGCATGCTTGTGATCTGTTTATTCAACTCTTCTGCATCATCCAGATTTAATCTTGGCAAACTATATTGATCTGGAAATTTGTGCACTTCTTCAAGGTTATTGAATTTATTGGCATATAATTATTTATAATCTCTTATGATCCCTTTTATTTCTATAACATCTGTGGTATTTTTTCCTTTTTCCTTTTTGATTCTGTTTATTAATGTTTTCACTCTACTTTTCTTTGTTATCCTAGCTAGAGGTTTATCTTTTATTTTTTCAAAGAGCCACAGCCCTTAGTTTTCTTGATCTTCTTTGTATAGTCAGTTCTTTTTCTGTTTTATTCATTTTCACTGTTTTATTATTTCCATCCTACTAACTTTGGGTCTTGTTTGTTCTTCTTTCTCAGGTTTCTTTAGGTATAGTATCCAATTTATTTGGGATTTTTCTTTTTACTGGGAGCCTATATAGAGTGGTTTTACAGCATACTGATAGTTCAGTAGCTTGTATTCAATATCTGAAGACATTTTCTTCTTACACCAATTCTCGTGTGTCTCCATGATTCCTACTACTGAGGCAAGGCGGGCTAAGGTTACCTTCAGGTCCTTGGGGCATTGTCGCAATTAACAAGCGCAGATTTTCCTCCTCCCCACATCTAACAGCTCCTTACTGGGGACCCCATTTTCTCTGTTACACAGTTTACACCAGTCACGTGTCCCCTTACATTGAAAAGGTCTTCCACTGTCACAGTTTTAAAGGCCATCTGCTATCCCGCTGTCATCCCCAATTCACACCCTGGTTTGAGAGAATGCTGTCCACGTTCCTCCTCCACGTTTCCCTCCCTGCCGAACCATTCCCAACAGGCAACCTGCCAGGTCACATGGATTAACCAGGTCCTGGGGGAGCAGCACCCCTGCTGCACCTCTGAGGCAAAATACAATTGGTCATCTGCCCCACCCTCCTCAGAACTCATTTCTAATTCACTGTTCCTCTCATCTAAACCACTTCCCTTAATGATGGCATTGTTTCTAGGCCCCCACTTCCTTGCTAATTATATATTGGAACCATCCACATCCCAGAGTCTACCTGGGCCACCAAAGTATGGACTTCCCAAGGGCACATTCACTTAACTTTCCCCATCAATCATGGCACAGGGGTTCAGTGCACAGACTCTCACTTCCCAGCACTGCAATTTTCTATTTGACCTTGAACAACTTACTTAATTCCTTGATTCCTACTTACTTCCTTGATTTCCTTACTTGTAAGATGGAGATAGTGATATTGAACAGTACCTACCACTCAAAGTAGTTGCATTACATGAAGTAATGTATATACAAGTACAGTCGATCCTTCAACAAGGCAGGGAGTAGGGGCACCACCACCAACAAGTTGAAAATGCTTATAACTTATATTCAGCCCTCTGCATTGCAAGTTCCACATCCAGTTCAAACATCCTGCATCTGAGGTTGGTTGAATCCACAATGTGGAACTCACTGATAGCAGATAGAAAGGAATCCTGGTGTAAGTGGACCCATGCAGTTCAAACCTGTGTTACTCAAAGGTCAGCTATACATAGAATAATACCTGGTATATATGAAGCACCAAAGTGTTTTCTGTTGAGTGGTATATGAGTTAGACTCACTGGATCATTCAGATATAATATATGAGTCAGATTTCTTTTTGGTACAGTCCTGTTACCCTTATGAAAAATTGGACTCTCACCTAGAAACCTTTGAGATAAAAATCAGTCATATGCACATAGACCTCATATGCCAGTAGCTCCTAGAAATTCATGACCTTCCTACTCTGTGATCATTCATTCAGTCTTTTGCTACTCTCTGGTACATTTCACCTACCTTGTACCCTGCAATTAGCACTAGCAACCAAAAGCTGAGAGACCAGTTTCATTGTAAAAGAGGTACTAGCTTTCTAACCACATCATGGTTGGCCCACTGGTATTTGCCTTCAGAGCCAGTACCAGAACTAGGAATAAAATACACTCTGAGTTATACCTCACCCCTTGACTCCACTTCTGTGTCCTGACCCCAGATCATGTGGACCTCTCCACCCAGATTCACTAATAAAGGAAAAGATCAGACTGTTATGTGCAGAAACCAGGAGAGAGGTCTTGAATGAAGGCAGTGAAGGTGGATGTGAAAAAGCACCTGAAGGTGATTTTGGAGACATAATTGACAGGGCTTGGGGATCAGTTAGCTGTTGGGAGATAAGATGGGAAATGTCAAAAAACACTCAGTTTCTTCTTATTGTTACCCAGATTTTATTTTTTTTAAAGATTTATTTATGCGTACAAGAACTGGGGTACAGGCCAGAGGTGCAGGGGGTGAGAGGATTCACAAAGACAGAGTGGGGAGCAGGTGGATCTACTGAGATACACTGCTGAAGGGAGTAGCAGGCGAGACAGAAGAGGTCTGCTGTGCCATGTGGGTCACTTCTCTGGTTGTCCAGGGATCAAACTCAAACTGCAGAGGCTGCGGATAGCACATAGTGCTGTGCTTAACCCCTTGCACCATCAGGGAGGCCCTTGTTACTCAGATTTTAAATGGCACATCAAAAAAATATATAGTAATATCAAAAAGTATGTGATAGAGAAATCTGTGTAGGTAAATACATAGGTAGGAGATGTTATGTAATAGATTGGTTTGTGGTTATCTGGTCAACACACCAGCCCTACTCTTCCAGTCCAAGCCAAACATGTCGAATTATCTTTGACTGCTGTCTTTCACATCCTACATTCAATCTATAAAAAAATTCCTGCCAACTCCATCTTCAAAATATCTCCAGAATCTAGCTTCTTACCTGTAGCACTAAAGCCTCAGTCTAAACTGCAATCATCTCTCTCAGGTTACTGTAACAGCCTCCCAACTAGTGCACCTATTTCTAGCCTTGCCCTTCTTTGGTCTATTCACATATTGCCCTTCTTTGGTCTATTCACATATCAGGTAGAGTGATCCTGTTAAGACAGAAGTTAGACCCCATCACTACTCTACTCAAAACACCAAATTGAGTGCCTGTTTTACTCATAGTAAAAAATAAAATTCATACCATAGCCCACAACCTTCTGCACAATTGCCTCTAATCTCCCAATATAGCTACTCTCCCTTTATAGCCTATATTCCTATATAATATACCATATATCCCTATATACGTCTCCTTTCCTCACTGTTCTCTAACCACACTACCTCTTGTGTCTCTTGAACATAACAGATATAGTCATCTGTAGGCCTTTGTCCTTGCCAGTCCCTTTGCCTGAAAATGCTTTTCCCCAGATAATGCCCCTTTACATCCTTCAAGTCTTTGTTCAAATGTTATTTTATCAGCAAGGACTTCCTTTAAACACATTTTAAAATTTGTACTGCAGGCATTACTTACAATAGTCAAGTTATGGTAACAACCTAAGTGCCCAAGGACAGATGAGTGGATTAGGAAGATGTGATATATATGTATTATGTGCAATGGAATACTACTTAGGTATAAAAAAGATGAATCTTGCCATTTACAATAACATGGATGGAACTGGAGGGATTATGCTAAGTGAAATAAATCAGAAGGAAAAAGACAAATACTCAATGTTGTCACTTATATGTGGAATATAGAAAAACAAAACAGAGTCACAAAAACAAACCAATAATAAACCCTAGAAATCTGACTGGAAAATTGAGCCTACCAGAGAGGGATAGGGAGAGGGAGGATGAAAAGCAAAGAGGGGAGGGGGCACAGTGGATTATGGTAGAGGACTATGGGTGCCTGAGTGGTGGGTGTGGTGTGGTGACATACTCTGAAAAGTTGTGATACTATATCTCTGAATTATTATAGTGTTGTACACCAGTGTTACCTTAATTTAAAAATATAGTCAAAACAAACATATAAAAACTCACATTGCAGGAAAGCCTCTCATTGTCTTTTTCCTGTTTTATTGTTTTCCATATTCATCATTTTTAAAATAATTATGTTTTTCCCACCCACCCTGAACTAGAATATAAACTTCATAGATATTACAGATTTTTAAAAAAGATTTATTTATTTATACAAGAACTGGGGTACAGTCAGAGGCGCAGGAGGGTGAGAGAATTCACCAGAGACAGAGCGGGGAGCAGAGCAGGCAGAGAGACCGAAGACACTGCTGAGGGGAGCAGTGGGCACGGCAGGAGAGGTCTGCTGTGCCATGTGGGATTCTCGCCGAGGGGCCGGGATCAAACCCACGCAACAGAGGCTGCAGACAGCTTCACAGTGCAGCGCTCAACCTACTGAGCCACTGGGGAGGCCCCATTACAGGTATTTTTTATACATTTTGTTCATTAGTTTAGCTCCACTGCCTAGAACTCTACCTGTTGCGTATTAAGCTCTCAATAAAATTTTGTCAGGTGAATTAACAAGTGTGAAAATTGGAATGGATCGGCAGAAGACAGATGAGTAGGCCATTTCAGGGAATGGCCATCATGGTACTGCCAGTTGACTTACTGAGTTTTAAAATATATGGAAAATAAAGAATAAAGGTATTAAGTTGTAAATTTAAGTTAATGTGTTCTCCAGATAGGCCCCCAACAAATACTTGTTGAATGAATCAATGGTGATATCTTAACAGGTATTATGAAATTGTCAGAACTAGGAGAGAGAGAGAGGGAAGAGATGGAAGAAAGAGAGGACTGATTCTACACAGCTGTCAGAGTTTTGAGTACCCACAAATTCAAATAAGCAGTCAGGATGTTAGAGTTCCTGCATATCTTTGAATATGACCAGATGTTACATAAACTTTGCGCTTTAACCAAGAGACCGCTAGAGGGCGTGCAAGGTTAAATCAAGAATGTTCTCTTGAGGCTATTACTGTCTTTCATGTTTTTGATCTGGTATTCATGTAAACTCTCATCAGTTCAGAGTGTTCTCCTAAGCTAATTTTGTTAATCATTCCCAGTATCTGGATCATAATAGTTTTTCGATAAATATAATTTAAGGGAAAAAATGAATGTTTAGAATCAGGAGATTTTCACCTTGAAATTTGTGTTTTACTAATGAACTGTGGTCAGTTTCTCCATAAAGTATCCTTCAGAGTTAATAACCTGGCTGATAAATATGTAACCCATGGTTCATGATGGGAACGGATCCCTAGGTAGAAGGAGGGAAAGAGTCTAAATTGGAGTTTGCAAGGTGTTTGTGTGATAAGTGGTAGACACCAGCACACAGTGGCTTGCCTGAGCTAAATAATTTCACTGCTTTCGAAACCTGCGATCCACGATATGTTTTAGAGCTGTGAGGTTGTTTTGGATGAGGAAGGCTAAACAGACTTTGCTAATTGCTTGAATAATCATTTGTTCCTGTTGAAATTCTCTGAAACAATCGGGGGTGTCTGCATTCGTGGCTTCTGAGCTAGATTTTACTGTGGGGGTGTAGAATTCTTGTCCTATTGTTATCTGATGGCCAAAGTGCCCTTGATGCAGGTCCATGAACTGTGCCCTCGGTATTAAGCATTTTCCATTAATGGAATCTTTTTAAATAACCTGAGAAATATAACCTATTCTTTAATAAACTTTAATTTTTAAAACAGTACCCTACACCCAGTTTCCCCTATTATTAACATCTTATATGAATATGAGTCATTTGTTACAATTAATGGACCAATAGTGTTACATTATTAACTATAGTTCACAGTTTATGCAAATTTCCTTAGGTTTTATCTAATGTCCTTTTCTTTCCTGGGATCCCATCCAGCACACACATTACGTTTAGTTATAATGTCTCACTAGGCTCCTCTGGGCTGTGACATTTTCTCAGACTCTCCATGTTTTTATGACCTCGAGAGTATGGGTCATAACTCTCACTATTATGTATTTTTCAGTCTATTTTATGTACTTTAGTGTGTTTTTCAGACTATTTAATGGAATCATTTCAAATAGCCTGAGAAATACAGCCCACCTTTTTTGTTCTTCTTAGCACATGTTTTTTAAATAAATCTGCGCAGTTCCTGAAGTTTGTCCTTGCTGGAAAAGGACAAATGTCTATAGCACTTGTAAATTTTTCTAATACTGTGTGCAATAAATTTTTTAGTCACCAAACCCATGTTGATATCATCTTTTCTCAGAAAACTTAAATGGAAATTGAAGGTGCAAATTCAATGTATACAATCCAGAACTAATTGGTCTTTCTCTACTTTTTAATGTCTGAACTATAGTAAGTCTTAATTTTCTGTTTTGCTGTTTAAATATATGAACCAATGACTCTGTGGAGGAAGAAGGAACGAGAATTGGGTAAAGCCATATGTTGCTATACAACTTTAACTTAATTTTCTACCACAACCTGTCTTTAATATTAACTGAATTATCACCAAGATAAATTTTTGCAGCATATTTTCAAATATTGAACCACAAAAATTCTTATAGAACTGGTACAACTAAATTTAATTAGAATGCTAGTAAGCTATATGTACTTCCTAACTTGTCTTTGCTAGAATTCAATGGAATTTTCTTCTAAGAATCTTTTTTTTCATAACTTTTATGTACTGTCATTGGAAATTAGTAAAAATGGCTCTTTAAATTCTCCCAAGCAAATCAAGAAAAGTCGCAAATTGAGAGAAATTAAAATCATTAGTTTTGCCTGAAGTACTTTAATAACAGTGATAATAAATCATATAGGATGGATTGAATCAAGTGATAATTATGGACTTTACTCCAGACAGCTAGCAAACCTCTCTAAGAGACTGTTACATCTTCCTCAGGAAGTCTCTTGAAGGCTGTTAAGCTCTTATTAACATTCCTTGACCAGGAATCCCTATCTGTGAATTTCCTACAGGGAAAAGATACACTCAGAAGAAGGTACCCCAATTAACTTTAGAACCTTCTGCTTGCCCTTCAAGGCTTATTTTATATAAACAATATCAACGTTCACTAAAAAATTCTCCAGAAAGCATGCTAATTTTAGAAAATGTGGTGTAAATAGTTGGAACTCATGCCATTCACATGAAATAAAATTACTTATTAGGAGTAATGGTATAAATAATGGAACTTTAAAAACTGTTCAGGTAAATAAATTGTGTTTCCACCTTTTTAGATGGCACCTTTGGAAAAGGCTCAAACATGTACTCCTTGCAGGCAACATCCATGACTAGTTAGCCCAGGCAGTTAGAATATAGTGCTGATAAGGCCAAGACCATGATTTTTGTCCTTGCACAAACCAGTTAGTTTTTGCTAACCCTAATGTTGGCTGCACCATTCATCTTGGCCAGCCATCTCCCCCAGAGCATGTCCTGTCATAATGGAGACCGAACTGGGGGATGTAGGCTAATAAGTGTCAATCTTTCCCACCTTTGAAAAAATAGACCAAAGACCCCTTTCTCTCAGTGTGGGGTCTGTTGTATCATTTTCACTGGTTTGCCCACTATGTTATGAGTGCTCTAAAAATGCAGAACTGCCCATTGCCTTATCTGTTTTTTATTTTATTAGCTCAGGAAAGATTTTCATTCCATTGAGCACCAGACTGTGGGGTATATTTTTGGAAGCAAGTGTAGGTGTACCAGAGCCAAAAAAGGTTGGGAACAACTGTAGACAAACTGATCTCACTGTTCTTAGAGCTGCCAACACTAGGCACAGAGCCCTTAAAGTGGACTATAAATGTAGAGTGGGTGGTTAAAAGAAAATCCATTATGTGGGACTAATTTCTGGTTTCCCACAATCAGGTGCATATATTTTGTATGCATGTCTGATGTGGAGAAGCAGGTGTGCACAAAGCTGGCTTATTTAACTATATTAAATTAGAATTGGGGTTTTAATGAGAGGGAAAACTGTGAATTAGAAAATTGGGATAGTTGGTACCTGAATTTTTTAAAAACACCTTCATTTAAATTTATTGCGATAACGTACCTGTGAAGGAGGTAGTTAAGGTCGGAACTTTTTGATTAAGTTGAAAACGGAAGCAGAGAGACTGAGGTCTCCTGTTTCCTACCCTTGTTTCTGACATTGGAACCCATAGGTCTCTTACAGGACTTGTTGGACATAACTATGAAATCAGATTACAGAAGGATTTCTGTTGACTTTTTGTTTTTGCCTTCCTTTGATAAACAGTGGCATTTACATACAGAAACTCACTGGGTCAGTCCTCACAAGAGACAACAACAAAAACTGGTGACAGGAGTTGTGAACGGGGTGTAGAGAGAGAGCGTACAGAAAACATCATGTCAAGTTTTGGACTTTATGCATGGAAACATTTGGCTATATAATATGTTAACCAGTCATATGCTATAATGACATGAGTTCAGACTTGTTAGCTCATTTTCCTTCCCTAGGTCATTACTCCTTCCCACAGGGAGGAAAAGGAAGCTAAGATGTTCTACTAGTGATTTAAGTGCTCTCTTAAAGATCGAGAACAGGTGTGCTCCAATTTAAGGAAACTCAGGAAATAAAAAAGTGCACATTGCCAACTGGATAGATATAGGAGTTGAATGGAGAATTCATTTTATAGAAGGTGCCTTCACTATGGCCGAATTCATCTACCAAGTTCCTGAAATTCATTTCTCTGATGAATTCCAGATTTCAAAAGCCAATTATCTCATGACTTTTTAGGAATGTGTCTATTACAAAGTTTACCTTAGTATTTCTATTTGTAAATCATAGATGTTTCCTAATACTAGTCTATGTATAAGCATAAAGAATAGTTTTAAAAGAATTTTATTTTCCTGGTATTTTGTAGCACCATGTGACCTGTGCAGATTTATGTATAGGCTAAACATAAAAACAGGATTATAAGTGCTATCTAGAGCAGAGAAACACAATGGTACTAGGAGGGGATTAGAATTAGATGGGCAGGAAAACTACAAAGGCAAACAGCCATGAAAATTTTCACCATTTTGAATTTCTGGGAAAACCATCTTGCTTTCCAACTCTGGTGTACCTCTCAATTCTAATGGATTAAGTTGAACTTTTCTCTCCTTCTGATCTCTCATAATCAGTCTAGCTCTTAATATAGAAATTATTCATAAAGATTCATATCACATCATTTAATAAAGTAACAACAGCAGAAGCACCAAAAACACATTCCTAGAATGATTAAGAGGTTTGATCAGCTAGTGTGAAAATAAGGGGGGAAAGTAACCTTATTTGAAAGTAAGAATGCAATTTGTTTAGCACAACCTTGGATAATAAAGGCTGCAGGTTTGGGTGAAGTGCTCTTTTTCTTTTAATTGCGGTTAACATTGGTTTACAACACTGTATGTCTTCGTGATATAGGTTCACACCTCTTCAAGGGTATATTGAAGTGCCTACTTGTGCCCACCTCCAAAACACCAGTAGTCCTCCACAGTCCATTAGACCCCCCCACTCTTTGCTCCCACCCCTTTGCCCCCCTCTTGTGGCCTCAGTTCTACAGTGAGATTTGGATGGTGATGTTCTCAAATGCCAAAGTTACAACTAGAAAAACTGCCCTTGTCCTGACCTGCCAACAACCATGGAAATTTACAGAAGTTCCAACAACTGAAGCTCTGTAGAAATGGTAGAATTATAAAAACACACTTAGAATTCTAGCTAATTGCAGTCAAACACCAAAAATATGTGAAGTAAATAAATTTCTAAAGGGTATCTTCCCATATCAGGTAAAGCGTCAGCTGTATTTTTCCCATCCTTTCATGTAATAATCAGTATATATGAGAAACTGCCTTCTCTAGTTCCACTAGGACAGGCCCCTTGAAAATATGTATTTCAAGAATCATAACTTCCTTCCACTTCTTTAGATCTTTTTAAATTTTTCTCAACAATGTTTCATAGTTTTCAGTATATAAGTCTTTACTTCTTTTGTTAATTTGGCTCTAGGTATTTTATTCTTTTTGATGCTATGTATAAGTAGAATTTTCTTAATTTCATTTTTGAATTGCTCATTGCTATGGTATAGAAGTACAATTGATTTTTGTATGTTGATCTTGTATCCTGAATCTTGCCAAAGTCATTTATTATTTCTAATAGTTTTTTTTAGTAGAATCCTTAGGGCTTTCTCTATACAAGATCTTGTCATAATAGCCTCAGAAAGTAAAGCCATTATATGTAATTGGTATTGCTTATTCCTTAAATATTTGGTAGAGATCACCAGTGAAGCCATTTGGACCTGGACTTTTTTTTTTTTTTTTTTTTTTTTTACAGAATTGACATGATGATACTAAAATGCATGTGGAATTGCAAGGGACCCAGACTAGCCAAAACAATTCTGAAAAACAACAAGGATGGAGGACTCACACATCCTAGTTTCAAAATGTACCATGAAGCTATGATAATCAAAACAGTCTGTTGCTGGCATAAGGAAAGGAATATAGATCAGTGAATAGAATTGAGAGTTGAGAAATAAGCCCATTCATCCATGATAAGTTGATTTTCAATAAGGATACCAAGACCATTCTGTGGGGCGGGGGAGAATAATCTCAACAAGTAACTCTGAGATAACTGGATAACCACATGCAAAAGAATACAATTGGACCTTTTCCTTACACTTTTTATAAAAATTAATTCAGAATAAGGGGCCTCCCTGGTGTCATATGGGTTAAATCTCAGTACTATTACCACTACGACCTGAGTTCATCCCTGGCCAGGGAACTAAACCACATGGTGCAGCAGACCTCTCCTGTCTTGCCGGTGCTCTTAGTAGTGTATTATAGTAAATCCACCTATTCTGCTCCCCAGTCTGTCTCTGGTGAAGCCTCACACCTCCTACATCTCTGGCCTATACCTCAGTTCTTATATGCAATAAATAAAAATAAATCTTTAAAAAAATTAATTCAGAATAGATCAAAGACCTAAATGTAAGAGATAAAAGTCTTTGAAGAAAACCGAGGCTAAATCTTCATGACCTTGGGCTAGGGAGTAGTTTCTTAGGTACCACACCAATAGCACAAATAACAAAAGAAAAAATGAGTTCATCAAAATTTAAAACAACTGTACTGCAGGCAATATCTTCTAGTAAGAAGAAAGATGTCCCACAGCATGTGAGAGAGTATTTACAAATTATATATCTAATAGGGGTCTTGTATCTAGAATATATATAAGCTCTTACAATGTAAGAGTCAATGCAACAATAATCCAATTGAAAAATAAGCAAAGGATTTAAACAGACATTTCTTGAAAGAAGGTATACAAATGATCAATAAACACATGGGAAGATGTTGAACATCATTAGATGTGAGGGAAATGTAAACCTGTAGTGATTTACCACTTCATAGGCTCAAGAGGAGCGGCCATCAAAAAGGTGGACAGTAGCAAGTATTCAAGAGGATACAGAGAAATTTACCCCTTATATATTACTGTTGGGAATTAAAAATGTTACAGTCACTTTGGAAAACAGTTTGGCAGTTCTTCATAATTGAACAGACAGTTACCTTGTGACCTAGAACTTCTACTCTCTATAACCAAGAGAATTGAAAATATATGTCCACAAAAAGTTTGTATGTTAATGTTCGCTGTGTAAGCCAAAAGGGATAAAAAAAATGTTCATCAATTGATTGGATGGATAAGCAAAATGGGGTATGTCCATGCAATGGGATATTGTTTGACAATAAAAAGAAAGTACTGATGTAGGCTACAACATGGACGAACCTCAAAGCATTATGCTAAATTGAAGAAGCTAGTCACAAAAGGCCACATACTATGTATTCTACTTGTGTGAAATATCCAGAATAGGCACCTCTATTGACAGAAGGTAGATAAGGGGTTGCCAAAGCCCAGGAACATTTAGGAGAAAATGAAGAGCTGTGACTGCTAAGGAGTAACAGTCCTTAACCCTCTAGGGGTTTCTTTTTTACAGTAATAAAAATGTTCCAAATGTGATTGTTGTGATGGATACATAACTCTGTGAACATGCTACAAGTCATTGAACTACTCTGTAAATCAGTGAGTGGTCTCATTAAAGCTTAGAATTTCTGGCTTATATGGTAGGCTTGTGCATTTTAGTGACAAGAAAATATTTTTTTCTGAATTATCAGCATTCTGTTTTTTTCTGTTCAATAGAAGATGGAAATTGAAAAGCTAACTCAGAGATGCTTCCAAACTTATGCTTTTCATAAAGCTAACTAATAATTAGTTTATCTTCTTTAAAGGATAGAGAAACTACATAGAAATTCCATGGTTAAAATATCTTCTTCTTCGTAGTACACATTTTCTTTTAGGGGGTGCTTTTCACATGAAGTTAAAATCAGATCCCTCCATTAGCCTTCTCATACAAAATTCAAGTCCAGACCCTCCCCAGGATAACTTTATGTTTTTACTTTTATTTTTCATGTTTTCTTTTTTGTTTATGTTGAGGTAGCATTGGTTTACAATGCTGTATGTGACTTAGAGGTATAGAATGACAATTCTTCATATGTATGTTACCACGCCATATCTACCACCAAGGTACCCATAGTCCTCCACCATAGTACTCCAGGTTGACTTCAGAAGTTTGGCCTTAACTTTCTAGTTTCATTGCTACCATTCCCTGCTCTAGCCAGTTCTTTTTTTATTATTGTATTATTTTCTATTGAGGTAACACTGGTTTGCAACACTGTATATGATACAGACATATAGAGTCACACCTTTTCAAAATGTATTTTACACCACATTCATCACCCAAACTTGAATAATCTTCTATCATCCATTAGGCCTCCCTTTTTCTTTGCTCCCCAATCCCACCCTCTCTCAATTCTGATAGCTTCAATTCTACAGGCAGATTTCTAAAGTTTGTTCTGGTCTAATTTTGACTCTTCATTTGTTTTGTTTCTCTGTATTCCACATGTGTGAAATCACTTGGTATTTGTCTTTCTCCTTCTGACGTTTTGCTTAGCATAATCCTCCAAATACAATCCATATTGTTTAAAAATGGCAAGATTTCATCTATTTTTATATAGCTGAGTAGTATTCCATTGTGTGTATAAACCACATCTTTTAAGAATTTTTTTAAATTTTCATACATTGTTCATTTTTGTACAATATTTGGTTTCTCCCCCTCAGGTGTATTCCCCTCAATTTTTCCACCACCACATCACCGGTGAACCAGCACCATAGTCTCCTGTGCTCTTCCCTCCCGTTTTGACCCCTCTCCCTCCCCCACCCTGCTATATGCCTCAAATCTGTGGTTTGCCTGCAAGTTTTGTCTTTTTCCTGACCCTTGATTAGGTTTCCCTATATTCCGCCTATAAGTGAAACCATCAATATTTTTCTTTTTCCTTCTGACTTATTTTGCTTAGCATAATCCCTTCCAATTCCATCCATGTTGCCACAGATGGCACTGATTTATCTTTTTTGATTGTTTAGTATTATTCCATTGAGTGTTTATACCACATCTTGATCAATTCATCTGTTTTGGGGCTTTTGGGTTGTTTACATGTCTTGGATATTGTAAATAGTGCTGCAATAAACATAGGGGTACAGGTTTCCTTTTGAATTAGTGTTTTTGTGTCCTTTGGGTAGATACTTAGGAGGGGAAGCATGGGATCGTGTGGTGGATCCATTTTTAGTATTTTGAGGATCCTCCGCCAACTTTCCATAGTTAGACCACATCTTAATCCGTTCATATGTCAGTGAGCACTCAGATTGCTTCCATAACTTAGTCTAGCCAATTCTTTAAAAAAGTCCTCTGTGCCTTCCCATGTGCTCCCTCTGTCTACAATGCCCAGACAACACTTCTCTTCCTCAAAAATTATTTCTACTTTAAGATGTACATTGTCACCTTCCTGGAGTTCTTCTTGTCTGTCATAGACAGAACTAGTTGCTGTTACCTCTGTTTTAATAGTATTTGTTTTTGCTTCTAGCATATAGTATTATAATGTGTTAGTTTAGCAACCTTTGTCAATCAAGCCTTCAATGACAAGAACCAAGTATATGCTTAGCCCATGCTAAAGATACCAATTAATATTGGATGTATAGGTAGGCGGGTGGATGAACAGACAGACAGATCAATAGATTAAACTGGATTAGCATGTTGGTTGTGGTCTGACAAAGGAAGCATAACACTACTCCCTCTCCCCAGCTTCTTGATTATCAGCAAAATATTTCTCGAGTCCATGAGTATCATGGGAAAAAAGTGGCCCCTGCCTTTCAGATATTATGTAATTGAAGAGATAAGACTCAGATGCATGCTATAACTAGAAAACAACATAAGATAGCATATAATAGCATGTTCAACAATTTAAGACAGATTGTAATTGAGTTCAGTGTAAAGGAAACTATATCTTGTTCCCACTCTCAGGTATTGAAGCTACATGACACAGCATTTCATGCAACTGAAGGCCCTACAAGTGCCCCCCAAGCAGACTTCCAAAGTGAAAGGAGGCTAACAGCTACCAGCGCTATGGTAGGCAAGCAATAAACTGTACAGATAATCCCCTAACCAAGACAAGGGAAAAGTGAGTTGTGGCTCTTTAAAACATTTTTGAAGCTCTTAGGCTCTCATCTACTTGGTAGGGAATTCCTGTGCCTTGACCTCTTTTATAGAACATTTTTTAAAAGTCCACTTATTTACAAATATTTGTAGGGTGCTGTACTAGTTTCCTATTGCTACTATATAATATTACCACAAATTTAGTGGCTTAATACAAAAGATAGTTCAAAATGAAACTTACGAGACTAAAATCAAGGTTTCAGCAGTGCCAATCTCTTCTGACAGGTCCTCAGGGAAAATCTGTTTCCTGCCTTTTCCAGTATCTAGAGCTTTATTACTGGCTTATGTCCCCTTCCTCCATTTTCAAAGCTAGCAGCGTAACTTCTCTCCTGACTATGCTTCAGCGACCTGACCTCCTTCTTTGTGTCAGATCTCTCTCTACCTCCCTCTTATAAAGACACGTATAAGGGTCCTTATAATGCCCTTAATGTCACTAAGTGCACACCCAGATAATCTAAGATAATTTCCTCATTTTAAGATCCTTAATCACATTGGCATAATCTCTTTTGCCATATAATATAACATTCACAGGTTCTGGAGATTATGTCATAAACATCATTGGAGACCATGGTTCAGCCTTCCAAGAGTACCTACTATGTAAGAGGCCCCTTGCTAGGCATTATACTGCTCCTACTTATTGCACTTCATAACTTCTCTCTCCTGGTATATTGTAAACTCCTAGAAGAGAGAATCCATTTTGCTTTCCTTTTCACAGTGCTTGCAATGTGACCTTGCTTGCAGTATATAATAGATAACTGCCATACCCTGTCACATAATAAAATTTAAATTAACTTCATTCAAAAAATATTTATTGAGACAGAGAGGGCAAGGGTCTTTGATATCTGGATAGTCAGATACAAACCAACAAACAATTGTTGAACTTCTAGTGCCAGATATCTTGTTAGTGATTAAAGATAAGGACAGGAATAAAGTGGTCTTTCCCCTAAGGAGAAATAGTGAGCAACGAAGTATGTCCCAAGTAGCCAAGAAAGGTCTGGGTTGTGGAAAAGCTGTGCTCCAATTCATGGGCAACTCCAAGGTATACAGAAAATGGATGCCCCATCCAGAAGGAATCCCAAGGGTCATCTAGTATCATCACACCCACACTGTCACCCCATAAGTCACCTACCTTCACCTCCCTATATACTACTGAGAGTCCCTCCCATATCACAGTCTAACATTCTCCAGCTTCTGATTGTCCACCTCTATTACAGGGAATTCACTTGCTCTAGTAGTAACCTATTTGATCTACAAGTTATTCTCAAGATGAATAAAATCCTTTCTTCCATTGAGCTAAAATAATGCCACTGTTATTCCTAGCTCCTATATATCCTATAGTCACAAAAACAATCTTTTCTCAGCCCTAGGGTAGCCATTCAGATATTTCTAGAGACACTCCTATCTCATCTCCTCATTTATTCATTTTTTCATTCAATAATTACTTTATGAATATCTCTTGTATGACTACTACTGTCCTAGGGACCAGGGATACAGGGGTGAGTAGAACAACTTCTATCCTCAAGAAGCTCCCAGTCTAGCAAGGAGGCAGCTGTGTGAATAGTACAAAGTGGCAAGTGTTCTAGGAGAAAGAGATGCAGTGTTCTGTGGAAGCTGGAGGTAGAGACTTACCAGCTACACCTAGGACTGTGACTAGATCAGGAAGATGGAATTTGAGCTTCGTCTTATTCATTCCTCAGTATTCATTGAGTACCTGCTGTATGTCATTTACTCTGCTAAGTTCTAGGTATACAACAGTGACCTGGAAATTCACCAAGCAGAGTACTCCAGGTAAAGGGACCAGCATTTGCAAATTCAAGAAGAGAGTCATTTATTTAAATTTTGTTATTGTTGCTGAGTTGTTACTGTGTCCCAGACAAAGATGCTAGGCACTAGAGATATAGAGAAACCACATTTGACACAGTCCCTGACTTCAAGAAGCTTGGGGTCAGCTGAGAAATACTGACAAGTAAACTGTCATGCTAGCATAATGTGATTAATGGTTGTAATAGGTAGAGGGCACTAGGGAAGCAAGTAAATAAAGACACTAAGATCAGTGGAGGTTTGAGAAGGTTCAGTGTTCAGAATGGGCTTTTTTTTTTAATAATAAATTTTATTTTTATATTCCCCATACAATTGCAACCCCCTTATTTTGACCCCAATCCCTCCGCTCCCGCCCCCTACCCCCCATAGAGTGTCTCTGGCTCATAGTTTTTTGTTGATTTTGATTTTCACTTTCTTATAGTTATTCATTTTCCTGGTCCCTTATTTAAGTTTTCTAGATTCCTGCTATGAGTGAGACCATCCGGTATTTTTCTTTTTCTTTCTGGCTTATTTCGCTGAGCATGATCCCTTCCAGCACCATCCATGTTGCTGCAAATTGCATGTGTTTATCTTTTTTGAATGCTGAGTAATATTCCATGGTGTACATGTACCACATCTTCTTGATCCAGTCATCTATTTTTGGGCATTTGGGTTGTTTCCAAAGCTTAGCTATTGTAAACAGTGCTGCTATAAACATAGGGGTGCAGGTGCTCTTTGGAATTGATGTTTCTGTGTCTTTGGGTAAATACCTAGGAGTGGAATTGCTGGATCATATGGAAGCTCTATGTTTAGCAGGTCCAGAAATCTCCACACAGCTCTCTATAGTGGTTGGACCAGTTTGCACTCCCACCAACAGTGCAGAAGAGTTCCTTTTTCTCCACACCCTCGCCAACATTTGTTGTTGCTAGTTTTTTTAATATGTGCCACAGAATGGGCTTTTTTTTTAAAGTATTGAGGCTGTTCTGGTGATTGAACTAAGTTTTCAGGGGCAAGAAGTATGAGCCAGGTAAATGCAGGGGAGAAGATACCTACCTAATATGCAAAGGTAGAATGAGGTAACAGGAAAAAGATTAATTATAATAAAGAAAAAATCAAAATCAACAAGCAACTATACTATGGGGTGGGGGAGGAGGAGAGGAGGGATTAGGGTCAAAATAAGGGGGGGTGCAATTGTATGGGGAATATAACCAAAATGAAAATGCATACATTGTGCAAAAATGAAAAATGATGTAAGACTTATATAAAATAAAATATATTAAAAAATAAAATAAAAAAAATTATGACAAGAGTTCAGTATAACTGAGGCAAAAAGTTTGCATGGACCAGTGGCAGAAAATTAGATTGGAAACTTAGATGAGGGTCAGATCCGTGAGAACTTTGTGTGCTATACTAAAGTGTTTGGACTTTATCTGAAGTCATTGGGGAACCAGAAAAGATGATTAAACAGGGAAGTGGCACAATCAGACTTTCTTTGACAAAAATAACTTGGCTGCAGTGTGAAGGATTAATTCCAGGGGGTGAGACTAGAGGCAGGAAAACTGGTTAGAAGGCTGGTGCAGTCAGCTTTGTGATAATGAGGGCAGTGGCAGAGGAAACAAGGAGGGCCCAGAAAGAGGATTTATGAAGTAGAATTATCAGGGAGAGGAAGGCAGAATAATAATAATAATCATAATAATAATAATCATAATAATAAAAACCTCTAAGGTTGCCATTTTGGAAAATGATGGCAGTAACATAAGATGAAAAATAATGGTTTTGGAATGATGATGAGTTCCCTGTTGGTCATGGTAGAAAGATGCTTCATCAGCACTCAGTTATAAAAGTCTGGAAGGCAGCAAGTGGTCTGGGCATGAAGGAGAATGACATGTGGAAGTTTAACAGTCCTTAATTCAACAAGTATTTTTTGAGTGCCTATGTGTGTTCTACAACGGAGGAGACTCCTGAGGGTACAAAGATGAATAAGACATCCTCTGTCCTTAGAGAGCCCAGCCCATTCAGGAAAATATGTAGAAACAATAATAAGGCAAAGTGGTAACACAGTGATAGACGTCTACACAAGATACAGTTATGGCAGGATTTGATGAGAAGCACATAACCCAAGTGAGAAGGAAGGTCTACTAGATTAAGTGCTGTCTCAGCTAAGCCTTGAAGAAGAAATAGTAATTAACCATGTGAAGAGACAGAGAGAGAGGCATTTCAGGCAAAGGGCACAGAAAAGATGAAGCCAGGGAGGCAGGAAAATACATGATGTGCGTATTTCAATATTGCTAGAGTACAGAATATAAGAGATGAAAGGAGTATGTAGGACTATGTCTTGAAATGCCTTCTAAGCCTTGTTCAGATAGTTAGGACTGAAAACGATGGGGGTATCTAGAGAAGGTTTTAAAGAGAGCGACATGGTCATAGCTGCATGCAAGTGAATCACTCTGATGTTGTGTTCCCTCTCTTAGAATACCAGCTCCCTGAGGACAAGGATTTTTGCCTCAGCACCTAGAACAGAGAGCATTTAGTAGGCATTCAATAGTTGCTTGTTTAATGAGGAAATTAATGTAGGGGTTCCATGGAAAGGACCAAAACTAAAGGCAGGAAGGTTGTGACAATAATCCAAGGTGCAAATCATAAAGGCCTGATCTGAGATTAACAGTGGGAGGTGCAGAGGTGATGGAGTCAAGAACTGTGTACCAAGCTTTGGTCTGGGGATATGGTGATAACTGTAATAATTTTATCCTCCTTTCAGTTTATCATATTGACAGTCTGCTATGCTCTAGACACTGTTAGATGCCAGAGATTCAAATATAATTAATATATGGGCCCTGTTCTTAAGAATATCTCAGTTTAGTTGGACAGATAGACCAACCTATCGACAGATACATAGGGTATAATGTGTATATTATGCTGTTAGTTCTATAGTAGAGCACTGAACTGGTAGGAACACAATATAGAAACACCTCATCCAAGTCCAGCAAGATAGGGGGAGCCGTACATACTTCACCAGTTTTGAACCAAATTATACCTACACAAAGTTAATGACCCTGAATGGCAAATGAAAAACTATTGTATATGGCAGGAGTAACAGTACAGTGGGAAGGGGTAGGAAAAACCGTAATTAAACTGTTTGAAACAATGGCAGGGCACTACAGCCCAGGGGAGGGGGCACCTGTCACATGAGCCTGTCTACTGCATTAATCTAAGGGTACAGGCTCACAGTAGGGATTTTAAAACCCAGGGACTGTACTGGGAAAGAAGGTGTACGGAATCTGCATGCAGACAGCGGGTGTACCACTGGAGAATGATAGGAGTAAGGGTGCAGAGTGGTGATTGTCTACTTGAGCTTGTGAATCTGAAATTAGAACAGTTGGAGCCTGAACTGATTGAGAAAGCCAGATAGGATAACCTGTGTCTCCTTATAGAAGAGGTTGTTATTTTCATTCTGTGACTGTTATATGTAAAACACTTGCCCTACCCTAGCCAGCGCCAAAGCCAAGGTAACAACCAAATACTCTTATTAACTACAGTTTGGAGCACTTGGCTCAGACTGACAGTGAAGGTATGGAAAGAAATAATCCATGTAATTCAACTGAAAAGAAAGCTAGTACAGCCCTTAGTCAGACAAGTAAGACTTTAAAACAAAAAGTGTAGTAAAACAAAGAGGTAGTAATAATAATACTAAAAAAATGGTAGACATTATACAATGGTGAATGTGCAAAATAGGAACACCAAAATATATAAAACAAATGTTAATAGATCTAAAGGGAGAAGTTGCCAGCAGGCAATAATGGTAGAGGAATTCACCCACTTACATCATGGATAGATCCTCCAGACACAGAAACAGTAAGGAGGCATTGGTTTTATATGATACATTAGAGCAGATGGACACTTTCAATAAATAAAAAACATCCCATCTAAAAGCCTCAGAATGCACAATCTTCTCAAGTGCACATGGATGATTCTCAAAGATAGACCATATTTTGCGACACACTACAATTCTCAGTAATTTTAAGAAGATTGAAATCATACCAAGCATTTTTTTCAACCACAGTGGCGTGAGGTTAGAAATGAAGAATAAGAAGAAAAATGGAAACATCACAGAAATATGGAGATTAAACAACATGCTACAGAACAACAATTGGATTACAAAAAAACACTCAAAGGAGAAATCAAAAAGTATATGGAGATGAATGAGAAAGAAAGTACTATATGCCTGGGCCTCCCTGGTAGCACAGGCAGTTGAGCACAGTGCTCTGAAGCTGTCCACAGCCTCTGCAGTCCCGGTTCAATCCCCACCAGCCTCAGAGCAACCCACATGGCGAGCAGACCTCTCCTGTCTTGCCCCCCGCTCCCCTCAGCAGTGTATTTAGTTAGTCTGCCTGTTCTGTTACCAGCTCTGTCTCTGGTGAATCCTCTCACCCTCCCGCGCATCTGGACTGTACCCCAGTTCTTGTATAAATGAAAATAAAATCTTTTAAAAAAGAAAGGAAGAAAATACTACAAGCCTGAATTTTGGGAATGTAACAAAAACAGTACTAAGAGGGAAGTTTATAGCAGCAAAGGTTCATCTGAGGAAACAAGAAAAATGTTAAATAAACAGTCTAATTTTATACCTAAAGAAACTAGAAAAGGGGGCCTCCCCGGTGGCGCAGTGGTTGAGCGCTGGGTTGCGAAGCTGCCTGCAGCCTCTGCAGTGCTGGTTCAATCCCCAGCTGCTCCCCGTCCACTGGAGGAGGGTCCCGCGTGGCGTGCAGACCTCTCCTGCCACATGCTGCTCCCCCAAGCAGTGTATTTTGTCACTCTGCCTGCTCTGCTCTCCTCTCTGGCTCTAGTGAATTCTCTCACCCTCCTGAGCTTCTGACTATACCCAGTGCTTGTATGTATAAATAAATAAATAAATAAACCCTTAAAATAAATAAATAAAAAGAAACTAGAAAAGGAATAAGTGAAGACCAAAGTCAGTGGGAGTTAGGAAATAATAAAAATCAAAGAAATAAATGAAATAAAATAACAAAAGATCAATGAAAGAAATAGCTGGTTTTTTGGCGGGAAATTGACAAACATTTGGTTAGACTGATTAAGAAAAAAAGACTTCACAAATGAAAGGGGAGACATCATGACAGATACTACAGAAATAAAAGGATCATGAAAGTATTATGAATATTTGTATGCAAACAAGTTGGATACCTCAAGGAAATAAATAGATTTGTACTATCTCTCAAGATTAAATTGTGAAGAAACAGAAAGCTAAACAGAAAGAAATTGAAACAGTAGCCAAAAACCTGAGAAACAAAAGTCCAGGACCAGAAGGTTTCACTGGTGAATTCTACCAGACATTTAAAGCCTGCCCTTCTTAAATTCTTCCCAAAAAATAGAAAAAAAAGAAGGAATGCTTTTTTAATTCCTTTTATGAGGCCATCATAATGCAGATACAAAACTATAAAAAGAGCATGCACACATGCACACCCCCAGAAAATATTTCTGATGAACATAGATGTAAAAATCCTCAACAAAACATTAGTAAAACAATTTCAACCAGACATTGAAAATCATATACCACAACTAAGAGGGATTTATTTTAGAGATGCAAGCATGGTTCAGTATATGCAAATCAATCAGTATAATTTACCATGTCAAAAATGTGAAAGATAAAAATCATTTGATCATCTCCATAAATGCAGAAAAATATTTGATAAAATTCAGCACCCATTCATGATGAAAAATTCTCAATAAAATGGGTACATAAGGAACATATCTAAATATAATAAAGGGGGCCTCCCCGTGGCACAGCGGTTGAGCGCTGGGTTGCGAAGCTGCCCGCAGCCTCTGCAGCGCCGGTTCGATCCCTGGCTGATCCCCAGCTGCTCCCCGGCCACCAGAGGAGGGTCCCACATGGCGCGCAGACCTCTCCTGCCGCCCGCTGCTCCCCTCAGCAGTGTACTTCGGTCCTTCTGCCTGCTCTGCTCCCCGCTCTGGTTCGGTGAATTCTCTCACCCTCCCGTGCTTCTGACTGTACCCAGTGCTTGTATAAATAAATAAATAAATAAATAAATAAATAAATAAATAAATCTTTAAAAAAAATAAATATAATAAAGGTCATATATGATAAATCCATAGCTAACCATCATACTCAATGCGGAGAAACTGAAAACTTTTCCTCTAAGATCAGAAACAAGACAAGGATGACCACTCTTACTGCTATTATTTAACATAGTATTTGAATTCCTGACCAGAGCAATTAGGTAACTAAAAGAAATAAAAGGTGTCCAGAGTAGAAAGGATAAAATAAAACTGTCACTATAGACAGAGATGTGATATATATAGAAAACTCCAGAGTCTACCCAAACACTGACAGAAATAATAAGCAGATATATTAAAGTTACAGGCTAGAGAATCAACATAAATTGAAGAAGACACAAGGAAATGGAAAGACATTCCATGCTCAGATCAGAATAATCAATGTTATCAAAATGGCCTCTCTATGTAATGCAATATATAGATTCAATGCAATCCCTATTGTGATCCCTACGGCATTTTTCACAGAAATATCAAAATAACTAAAATTTGTATGGAATACAAAAGACCTCTAATAACCAAAACAATCCTCTGGGAAAAAAAAAGGAATGGGGGACACACCATGTTCCCAGGCTTCACACTATACTACAAAGTTATAGTCACGAAAACAATATGGTATTGAAATACAAATAGGCACACAGATAAATAAATAGACTCAAGAGCCCTGAAATCAAACTACACATATATGGACAACTAATCTGACAAAGGAGTGAAGAATATATACTGAAACAAGGAAAGTATCTTTGATAAATGGTATTGGAAAAGCTGGACAGCCACATGCAGAAAAATGAAACTAGATCACTATCTTACACTATTATACTAAAATTAATTCCAAATGGACCAAAGACTTGAATATAAGTCCTGACACCATATACTGGAACACAAACAGACATACAGAACAATGGAATCAAATAGAAAACCCAGAAATAATGCCACACATATGTGGACAACTAATCTTTGACAAAGGAGCAAAGAATATACAATGGAACAAGCAGTTTGTTCAATAAATGGTGCTGGGGAAAACTACCACCACATGCAAAAGAAGGAAACTAGACTACTACCTCACACCATGCACAAAAACCAACTCAAAATAAATAAAAGAATTGAACATAAGACCTGAAACCATATATATAGAAGAAAATATAGGCAAAACACTACATGACATTCATCTCAGCAGCATCTTTAAAGACTCATCCCCCAAAGCAAAGAAAGTGAAGATAAACAGCTGGGATTATATCAAACTAAAATGCTTCTGTACAGCAAAAGAGACATTAACCAAAACAAAGAGACATCCTACTAATTGGGAGGAAAATTTTGCACTCCATACAACTGATAAGGGACTGATTACAAAGATCTACAAAGAGCTCACACAACTCAACAAAAACAAGCAATCCAGTCAAAAAATGGGCAGAAGAGCTAAACAGAAACTTCTTCAAAGAGGAAATGCAAATGGACAACAGGTATATGAAAAAATGTTCAACATCACTTGTCATTAGGGAAATGCAAATCAAAACCACAATAAGATACAACTTTAAACCGGTGAGAATGGCACATATTTAAAAAGCTGGCAATGACAAATGTTGGCAAGGATGTGGAGAAAAAGGATCTTTCCTACACTGCAGGTGGGAGTGCAAATTGGTACAACCACTATAGAAAGCTGTGTGGAGTTCCTCAGACTACTAAAAAATGGAGCAACTATATGACCCAGCAATTCCACCCCTAGGAATCTACCCAAAGAACACAAAAAATATTAATTTGAAAGGACACCTGCACCCCTATGTTTATTGCAGCACTATTTACAATAGGTAAGATAAAGAAACAACCTAAATGCCCAAAAATAGATGATTGGATCAGGAAGAGGTGGTATATATACACAATGGAATACTATTCAGCAATCAGAAAAGATAAACTCATGCCATTCACAGCAACATGGATGGAGCTGGAAGGGATTATGCTCAGTGAAATAAGTTAGAAGGAAAAGGAAAAATATTCGATGGTTTTGCTTATAGGTGTAACCTAGGGGAACAAAATAAGGGATCAGTAAAAAAAAATAAAGAATATATATATATGAAATATATATATATATATAAAACCAAAACTAGCAGGCAACTATAAATCACAGACACTCTGCAGGTGAGGGGAAGGGAAAGGGATCAAAACAGAGTGGGAAGAACACAAGGAACTCTGGTGATGGTTCACTGGTAAATTGGTGGTAGGAATTTTATGGGGACTACACCTGAGAAAGGTGAAATCGAATGTTGTACAAAAATGAACAACGAGGGGCCTCCCTGGTGGCTCAAGGGGTTAAGCGTCAGGACTATGAAGCTATCCACAACTACTGCAGCACAAGTTCGATCCCTGGCCAGAGAGGTGACCCTCATGGTGCAGCAGACATCTCCTGTCTCGCCTGCTGCTCCCTCAGCGGTGTATTTCAGTCAATCCACTTGTTCTGCTCCCTACTCTGTCTCTGGTGAATCCTCTCACCCCCCACACCTCTGGCCTGTACCCCAATTCTTATATGCATAAACAAATCTTTAAGAAAATGAACAATGATGTAAAAATGTTTATATGTATTTTGAAAAAAGACCTGACACCATAAAATACATGGAAGAAAACTTAGGTAATTATTTCTTTGATGTTTACATCAGGGGAACCATTATCAAAATGAAAACATAGACTACAATAATGGGAGAAGATATTTGCATTCCATAGCTCAGACATGGGGTAGTATTTTATATACATACATACATATACAAACACACACACAGAGGCTTATATACAGTGTTGTAAACCAACATTGCTTAATAGACACAAGAAAGACAAAATATATAAACAGATCAACTACAAAAAATATACAACCTTATTAAAAACATGGGCAGTAAATCCAAGTAGGTAATCTCCAAAGAAGATATACAGATGGTCAACAAACACATAAAATGATGTTCTACATCACTTATGATTAGAGAAATGCAAATCAAAAACAATGAGATTTCACCACACACCAGTTAGTGAATATTATAAAAAAGTCAAGAAATAATAACTGTTGGAGACAATGTGGACAAATGGGAACCCTTGTGAACCTTTCATGGGAATGTAAATTGGTGCAGACACCAATTTCCACAGCACAGCGGAAAACAAGGTAGAGGTAAACAATATGGAGATTCCACAAAAAAAAAAAAAATAGAACTACCGTATGACCTAGTAATCATACTTTTGTGTATTAACACAAAGAATATGAAAACACTAATTCAAAAATATATGTGCACCACTGTGTTCATTGCAGCACTTTTCACAATAGCCAGTAATGGTGAGTGGATGAAGGTGATGTGGTATATGGCTATAGATATAGACACACATATATACACACACATATACATACACATGCAATGGAGTACTACTCAGTCATAAAAAAGACAACGTACTGTCATTTCCAACAACATGAATGTACCTTGAGGGGATTTAGATAAGAAAAGAAATATGTCAAATAGAAAAAAACAAATACCTTATGATTTTACTCATTTGTGGAGTATAAAGAAAAATACAAACAAACAAACTAAAAAGAAAACCTAAGGGGAAAGATTTATTGGTGGTGGATGGTAATTGCAAATGTGGTGGTGGATGTGGTATGATATATAAATTTTCTGAGGGGAGAAATTATACACCTGAAGCCTACACAGTGTTGTAAACTAATATTGCCTCAAAAATATTAGTGGCATTAGTGGAGAACTATTCAGTTATTGGAATGATGAAATATTACTATTTACAGTAAAATGCAGGAAGTTCAAAGGAATTATGTGTAGTAAATGAATGCAAGTCAGAATGACAAATAATGGACATTTACATAGACAATTCAACAATGCAAAATATTTATGATAACTAGCAGACACTAATAAATGAGGTTTCTGAGGTTAAGTGGGGAGGGGAAAAGGTTAAAAGGAGGGATTATAAGGGATGGTGGTGAGGGAAAAAAAATAATTCTACCACAATTTTTGAGCAAATAGAGTTTGTTTTTATCCATATAAAATATTTTTCATTACTGGAAAAAGAAAAAAGAAAGAGCTAATCCACACAGGGTGTCAGGAAAAAAAGCTTTCATAGTAGTGACATTTTGGCTGGTTGTCTGGTGTGAGGTAAGGAATTGCTAGGCAGAGCAAGGAGGGTATGGCCTTCTGGGGTGAAGAATCACATGTTAGAATCACCAAGGGCTTGGTCAGTTTCCAGGACCAGTGAGAAGCTGGGTGTTGCCATCTGTGGGAATAACAAGTAGCTTTCATCTGGTATGCTAACTCCATTTAATTGGTAGTAGCCACTAGTCAGAGATACCACCATCTATTCAGACTAAAACTAAATACAGGCCACCATAATGCCCCCATCTAAATCTAACTCCTAAAGATGTCTTTGGTCCAAACCCTTCTCTGCACCTCTACTGCCAATCTCAGGCCAGGCCTTCATAAAAGACATGAATGTTAAGATAGATTCTGAGGTAATCTAGCAAGGTGATAGCAGAGTGATGATACTAGGCTCATCTCCACATATTCACAACCAAATTACAAATCAAGATAGCAACCACTGAAAGACAAATGGATGACTATTGCATACATAATAAGCAACAGCATGATGGAAACAGGCAGGGAAAACTGTAATTAACCTATGATTACATTGATACCAGGGCACTATCACCCACAAAAGTGAGAAGTAACTTCTGTTCAGAGCCCCTCTGCTGTTAACTCTGCTGTTGTTAACCCACAACAATATTTCAAAACTAGTCAATATTCCGGAGAAAGGGTTACACAGAATTGGTATGTATACTAGAGGGTACACCACTGGAGAATTATAGGAATAAGGGTGCAAAGAATGGTTACTACCAGCTAAAGCCTGTGGTTCACAAATTAGAACAGTTGTAACCCAAAATGGCAGGCAGAACCAGATCAGATCACCTTCTGTCTCCTCATGTAAGCCTACTTTTGCAGCTTCTGCCTTTGGTGTGTAAAACACCTTCCTTACCCCTACCCATCCACCCAAGGCTAAAGCTGTGACAACTGAATGCTCTCACTGACCAGAGTTTAAAATATATGAATCTTGGGCCTCCCCGGTGGCGCAGCGGTTGAGCGCTGGGTTGCGAAGCTGCCCTTGGCCTCTGCGGCGCAGGCTCGATCCCCGGCTGCTCCCCGGCCACCGGAGGAGGGTCCCACATGGCGTGCAGACCTCTCCTGCCGCCCGCTGCTCCCCTCAGCAGTGTACTTCGGTCCTTCTGCCTGCTCTGCTCCCCGCTCTGGCTCTGGTGAATTCTCTCACCCTCCCGCGCTTCTGACTGTACCCAGTGCATGTATAAACAAAACAAACAAACAAACAAACAAATAAATAAATAAGTAAACATGCCTCTATTTAAAAAAAAATAAAGTATATGAATCTTGGGGGATGGGATCAAAACAAGGGGGATGGGAATTTAGAAAACCTAAATAACGGATCAGGAAAAAGACTAATTATACTAATGTGAAAATCAAAATCAACAAGCAACTGTAAGACACACTATGGGGGGGAGAAGGGAGTAGGATCAAAACAAGGGGGATGGGAATTGTACAGGCACTATACCAAGATGAAAATGCATACTTTATACAAAAATTAAAAATGATGTAAAGAATATCTAAAATTTAAAAATTAATAAATAAAAATGAAAATGAAAAAAAATAAAGTATATGAATCTTATCAGGAGCAAGTGGCACAGGGTGAGGCTCTGTATTCAAATAACAAAAAGAACAATTGTCAGTAAATTCATGAAAGTTGAAATTAAATCGGGCATTTTCTCTAATCAAAATGGTTTCAAACTAGAATTTGACCACAGTGTGAAACCTGTGAAAACATATACTATGTGGAGAATGAACAGAACACCACTGAACAGGTTAATGAGAAAATAAAAGGAGAAAATTTAAAAATATGATGAGATGAGTAGAAATGAAGGTAAAAACTATCAGAACCAATGAGATGCAGCAAAAGCAGTACTAAACGTATGGTACATAACCATAGAGACCTGTATCAAGAAAGTAGAAAGTGTTCAAATAAGTAATCTAACTTTACACCTAAAGAAACTAGAAAAAAAAGCCAGTAGATAAAAGGAAGTAATATATATCAGAGCAGAAATAAACAAGATAGAAATCAAAAAGAAAATCCAAAAGGTCAATTAAACCAAAAGGTCATTCTTTGAAAAAATAAAATAGACAAAACTCTAGCTTGACTTACAAAGATAAAAATGGAGAAAACTCTGATAAATATAAATGAAAGAGAAGTTACAACAGACATCTCAGAAATAAAAGGATCATCAAAGACTACTGTGAACAACTTTTTGCCAACAAATTAGAAAATCTGGATAAAGAAATTCTTACAAATAGACAACCTTCCAAGACTGAATAAAAAAAATAGAAAATCTGAAGATACCAATTATAAACAAGGAGATTATCACAGTAATCATAGTAATTGTATGTATGTGTGTATGTACCCCCAAAATCAAAAGCCTAGTGTCTCCTTACAAGCGTTTAAAGAGGGACTAATATATATCCTTCTCAAATTCCTCCCCAAAATGAAGGAAAAGCAATGCTTCCAAATATACTTTATGAGGCCATTATTACTCATTTACCAAAAGCAGACAAGGAAATCACAAAAAAACTACAGACCACTATCCCCAGTGAACACAAATGCAAAAATCTTCAACAAAATCTTAGGAAATGGAATTTAACAAAGGATCATACATAATGACCAAATGGAATTTATCCCAAGGATGCAAACATGGCTCAACTTTTGCAAGTCAATGTAATTCTCCATATCGCCAATATGAGAGGTAAATATCATGTGATCATATTAACAGGTACAGAGAAGGCATTTGACAAGATTCAGCATCCATTTATGATTAAAAAAATTATGAAGCAGGCATAGCAACCTTGTTTGCTCAGAAGAATGTTTACTCAGATATTAGATGGTGTAGTGCCTTATAAATATCTAGTAGGCTCGTCTGGTGTAATTCCTTGTGTAAGGCTATTATTTCCTTGTAAATTTTCTGTGTGGTTGATAGTCCATTGATGTATGTGGGATGTTGAAATCCCAAGCTGCAACCGTGATCTGTCTGGTTTATTTTTATAGGTTTGATATTAGTTTTCATACATATTTGGCCATTCACTGCTTATGTATTGCTGAGTAGTATGTCTTTCTGATGTACTGAAACATTTATCATCATGTAGTCTCCACCTCTGTCTATTGTTACCATTTTTTAGCTGGAAGTCTGTTTTATCTAATATAAGTTTGGCTGTCCCTGCTTTTTTAGGGGTCCTATTTTCTTGTAGGACTGTTTTTGGACCATTTACTTTATTTTTGTTGTTGTTGTTGGACCATTTACTTTAAAAACTATGTTTATATTTGGAGCTTAAATGGGTCTCTTAGAGACTACAGAATGTTAGGCTTTGTTTGCAGATCTCACCAGCCATATGTGTCTTTTGATTGGTGAGTTCAGTCCATTTACATCTAAGGTGATTATTGATACATGAAGATATATCTTTTTTTTTAAAGATTTATTTATACAAACACTGGGTACAATCAGAAGCGCGGGAGGGTGAGAGGATTCACCAGAGTCAGAGCGGGGAACAGAACAGGCAGAGTGATGAACTATCAGAACCAATGAGATGCAGCAAAAGCAGTCTTTGCTTTTGAGACATGATGATAAATGTTTCAGTACATCAGAAAGACATACAACTCAGCAATACATATGCAGTGAATGGCCAAATACACTGCTGAGGGGAGCAGCGGACGCGGCAGGAGAGGTCTGTCACGCCATGTGGGACCCTCACCAGCGGCTGGGGATCAAACCAGCGCTGCAGAGGCTGTGGGCAGCTTTGCAGCCCTGCGCTCAACCACTGCGCCACCAGGGGAGGCCCAAGATTTATCATTTTTTCTTTAGCTTTCTGCTATCTATTTCCTTATTCAATATTTTGCGTTTTCTTTTCACTTTAGATAAGAGAGCACCTTTCAATATTTCTAGTGTTTGCAAACTCCTTCAGCTTTTGTTTGTCTGGAAAGACCTTTAACTCTCCCTTATATCTTAGTGAAAGTGTTGCCCCATATAACTTTCTTGGCTGACTGTTTTTATCTTTAAGTATTTTGAATATGTTATTCTATTCTCACCTTCCCTGTAAGTCTAATGTAAGCCTGATAGTAATACCTTTATAAATTACATGGTTTCCCCTTAGCCACCTCTGGTATTATTTTTTGTCTTGAACTCTTGGTAGTTTAATTACTGTGTGTCTTGGTGTAAACCTCATTGTATTTAGGTAATCAGGTGTTCTTTTATTTTTATGGACTTTTATATTAAGTTTCTCCCCCAGGTTTGGGAAAGTTTCCACATTATTTTTTTGAATAAGGTCTGTATGCCCTGCTTTCTCTCTTTCACTTCTGGGGTACACAGTATCTTTATGTTGCCTTTCCTGTGGAGTCAGATAGTTCTTGAAGTGTTTCTTCATTTTTGTTTCTTTGTATTCCTTTTCTTCCACCTGGGTGCATTATTATCTTCAAAGCCACTGATGCAATCCTCCATTTAGTCTATTCTGGTTGCATAACTTTCTCTAGAATTTTTTTTTTGTTTCATCTATGAGCTTTTTGCCTCCTGATTGTTATTGTCTTATAAAGCTACAATATTTAATTTCTGTTAACTAGTTATATTTTTTTAGGCCATTCATTTGTATTTTGTTTTATCTCTGTGAGCCACGTTTCTAGGTCCTCTTGCATTATATTGACATGTTTTTCTGCATTTTTCTTCCTCTCTTTGATTTTCTTTATTATGACCAGTTTGAAATTTCTCCGATAGGAAGATAAAATTTTTCATGTTTCTGTGGTAGGAATTTTGAAAGTTGTTCTCTCCTTGTGATGTAATATTCCCCTGAGGTCTCAAGGTGCCATGTATTGTAATTTTTTGTTTGCCTATTTTGAGGCTTTAGTTTTCCCTTTATTAAAAAAAAAATGTAGCAGCAATGTAGAGTTTAATTATGTGGGTTCCTATAAGCTGGCAACTAGCTGGCCACACTCATGGGCAACTGTGACCTATTTTCTATCTGCAAATCACAGCAGAGCATTCCTTGACTACCTACGGAGTATAGCCCGTATCAAGAGGCAGGCCTGGGGATGCCTAGGCTGCTGTTGACCTGATTACGTGACTATCTCCATGGTGGTCTCAGGATAACCCTGTCTGTGATAACATCAAATACTTTGCCATGCAAATGTCTCTTAACTTATGGTCACAATGTCCCCTTCCCTGTCCCTTGTAAAACTTTGTCCCCCATTCCTCTCCCACCTTCTGGACCTTATTCCTCATACCATTGTCACATGATCAACTTTTACTTGCCTGTATACATTCAATAAATGGCACAAGAACTTCTGCTCAAGCATCAAAGTCTTGCCTTGCAAACCTGCTCCACAACTGTTGTGTCCCTTATCACCTTCCTGCCGCAAAGAGGCAACAAAGTTCTGTCACAATAGAACTACATTTACTTTTGCATCAGGTGGCACTGTGGCTTTATTTTCATTTTTATGGCCTGTGCTGGCTTTTGTAGGTATAGAAAACTGATTTTGCAGTTGCTGATCCATAGGGTGAGGTAGTGACCTGCAGTGGTGCAGCCACTATTGTGAATGTGCCTAGGCATTGGGCAGTCTGGCTCATGCTTGTGGCACTGCTGATATCCCTCTCCCCTGGCCTTCCAGATCCAAGACTAGTCTGTGTGCTGTCCCTACATTCACAAGGTGAGTAACAAGTCCTGAGTGGCTCAAGAGGGGGACCACATTCCACTGGGTTGTTTTTTCCTTTTACCAGGGAGCCTGGTTCCTCCACATGTATCTGCCGTCAGTTAAAAGTGTGAATCTCCACACTATTTAGGTCTCCCCTTCCTGGGGCCCCTCGATGAGCAGCTTTCCTGCATCGTGATTGTGTATCCCTTACTACAGCCTTCTGCACTTCTCTCTCCCCGCCCCTTGATCATTGAAGCATGAATCTCCTGCATGTCTCTTCTGCTTCAACCCGTGCCTATCTTTGATGTCCAAAGGACACTCCAGTTTTACCCAACCTGTGAACTCTCTAGGTGTAGTATCCATCAGTTTTCTGTTTGATAATCCTCTTGGAGCACATGAAGACACCTCCTGGCACCATCTTGTTTCATCTCTTATAACTGGCAAAGATTTAAAAGACTGACATAGTATTACCAATGCTGTGGTGAAACAGGAATTCTTGTGTACTTCCTGGTGATAATGTAAATGCTTTTAGATTTTACAATGCATGTGAAAATGGAAAGTAAGATTCTAACATCTTACTTCTGAAAACTTACCCCAAAAGGTGACAGAAAATTGTACAAATATATTTTTAAAAATATACATAATGATGTTGGTCCAACTATTGTGATAATATGACCAAAAATATTCAACAATAGGAAATTTTTTATGGCAGATATGCATAATGGAATAGTAAATAGCCATTAAAAATTATGATAGAACTCTGTACTTACTGATATGGAAATATGATATATTGTGGAAGGTTCTATAGCAGCAGTGTAACATTTTCTCTGTTAAATGAAACTTTGCTTTCTAGCAAGCATTTTTTTCTGACTAGTGAGATTTGAGGTTGTACTTTTTTTAAAAAAAACTTCGAATAGTTGAGCATTTTTCCTGAGCATATGTGATTTTATAGAGATGATAATAAATAGTGTGCTAGTAAACCAGATGGAAAACATAAAGCCTTAAATTTGGAGCATTTGATGATTTTGATGATATAAATACTCCCAAGAATACTCAAAATTCCTAAATATTTGATAGTCAGCTGTCACTAGCAAGCTTTGACATACCAATTTCAGTAACTGTACTTTAAACAACTAAAAAGGAATCGATATATTTTCATTCATGTCAAATGCTGCTCACATAAGGTGAAGGTTAAAAATCACTGGTACCGGCACCTCCCTGATTGTGCAGGGGTTGAAGTCTCAGCTCTATAAAGCTGTTGCCAGCCACTGCAGCATGAGTTCAATCCCCAACCAGGGAGCTAACACACATGGTGCAGCAGACCTCTCCTGTCTTGATCGCTGCTCCCCTCAGCAGTGTATTGCTATAGATCCACCTGTTCTGCTCCCTGCTCTGTCTCTGGTGAATCCTCTCATGCCACCCCTCCTACCCCTCCCACCCCCCGCATCTCTGGCCTACACCCCAGTCCTTCTATGTATACAAAAATAAAAATAAATCTTTTTAGAACTCACTGGCGCCATGTAGGAGGAGTTTCAGTGGAGAAGACAATTGTAGAGTAAATCAGAAAGAAGAGTGAAGAAAACAAGCAATTTTGTAGAAAATGGGAGGAAATAGACAATGAAGGAAAGTTTCATTTGGGAGTGCAGGAAAAATACCAATCAGAAATAAAATACGCATGAATGTTCTTGAAACAATTCTCAATGTTGATATTATCATTCCCATTGTTTATATACATAGAGAACCTGAGGCTCAGAGAGGTGGACTGGTTTACTCCAGGTGTCATAATGAGCCACATTTGTATGTGTTTGTTGGTCTCCACCTACTGATTATTTAAAATACTGATAGATAAAATGTAGTAACTAATACAATACTCTGACCTTTCTCCAACCTGGATCTTCCTCTCTCATGGTTTTAGGTCATTTTTCTGCCTGTTATGGACAGCACATGGCAAGACATGATTCTAAATATGTATGGAGTGTTTGTCCCTGCTTGGGAATGAAAAGAGAAAAAAGTCTAGTATGGGAAGGCAAGTGGTTGTTAGTGACTGTGAAGAGTATGTTAAAGATTGAGAAGAGTCTCTTAGATTTGGCAGTCAAGTTATCACTGGTATATTTTCAGTGCTGTAAAATGAGAAACTAAAGAGCAGATGAACAATGAGAAAATAAAGGCGGGAGAGAGAGGGAAGAGGGTCTGGGGGGTATAGATGAAGCCTTGTAAAATATGATTTTTTAAAAAATATTTATGCATACAAGAGCTGGGGTACAGGCCAGAGATGTGGGGGTGAGAGGATTCACCAGAGACAGAGTGGGGAACAGAACAGGCAGATTGACTGAAGCACACTGCTGAGGTGAGCAGCGGGCGAGTCAGGAGAGGTCTGCTGCGCCATGTGGGTTGCTCCCTGGCCGGCCAGAGATCAAACTCGTGCTGCAGAGGCTGCGGATTGCTTCATAGCATGGTGCTTAACCCCTTGCGCCACCAGGGAGGCCCATTAAAATTACTTTTTTTATGCTGAAATTATACCAAATTTGGTCAGATGTATCCCAAATTCTAGTAAGATATTATGTGTTTTTTTTATGTGACCCCATCTTTCTTTAATTGCATCTTTGCTTTCTGGCAAATAAGATTTTGCCATGTTATATTGTACTTGATCTGCCAGCCCTAAAATTAGCCATTTTACTCTAGAGCTCTTATTAGTAGGAAATGGTATTTGTGCTACAATCTAGGCACAAAGTCTGCTAATTGCTACTGATGTGCACTGCTTTTTTGACCTTTTCTCTAGACTGAACTAGGAAGTACATTTTTTTAGAAATTGTGAAAACATTGATGGAAATGGGTTACAGCAGTAAAATATTAGCAATAATAATAATAATCCATGAGTCCATAATGTTCTTTCAAGAAGAACATTAGCTAATAAACGTAGAAGGAAGGTAGAATAGAAAATCTCTATTTTGTAGCCCCCAGTATAATTGATTCTGACAAAGATTGTCAAATAGATGCTAAAACCACTGAATAAAATGTTCTTGGATAACAGGATATTCACACAGTCTCAAATTATCACCCCACTGATTTCTTGCTAATTAAAAAGGGGGCTCGTATATACATTTTCAATGTGAAAATCTGACAGTCACAAGGTTAAATAAGTGATTAAGCCCTGCATTGTCAATAACAGGGCAACCTGACATTGTGCCTCCTGATATGATGTAATGAAAAGTACAGAACTTCATTTATAAAATGTTCTTACCAAAATTATTTAATCTGAATCTAAATATGAAAAAACAATTAGACAAACCTAGAGCATGGGACATCCAACAAGTCAATTGGTCTGGACTATTCAAATAGCCATTATTATGAAAAACAGAAGAAGAGAGAGGAATTGTTGTAGATTGAAAGACAACAATAAACTTTAACAATCAAATGCTAATGTCAACCTTGAATGGATTCTGAATTGGGGGAAAGGATTATGAACAACTCAAAAGACATTTTTGTAATAATCTAGTAAATTTGAATATAGACATTATTAAATTAATGTTTATTTTTTTCAGTGTGATAATGTGGAAGACTTTGTTTTCTTAGGGGAAGCACATTAAGTATTTAGAAGTGATATGTCCTCATATTTGTAGCTTGCTTTAAAATGGCTCAGGAAAAAATAAATGTATATGTGTAAAGTAAAAACAATTTGTGAATCTAGGTGAAATGTATATGACTGCTTCTATTCTTTCAACTCTTGTAAGTCTGAAAGTTTTCAAAGTAAAAAGTTTAAGAGAACTTTTAAAAGTATTTGAGAATGTATGTTGAGATTTCACTAGTGCTGAGATTATTGGATATACACATAAACATATGAAATGAGATCATTACTTCATGCTGTACACAAAAAATATTTCAAAATGGATGAGACCTAAATGTGAGACTGAAACTTTTTTGAATAAAATGTAGGAGAAAATCTTTGAGAAATTACGTAATTTAGGCAAAGATTTCTTATATGCAACAACAAAAGTATGATCCATGAAACAAAAAAATTCGATATATTGGACTTCACCAAAATTGAAAACTTCAAAAGACATTATGTAAATGAAAACACAAATCATAGACTAGGAGGAAATATGTAATATTATTATATTAGTATTTTAAAAATATTTAATATTTTTAATATTAATCATTAGGGAAACACAATTTCCTACATTATACACATCCAGTAGAATTGCTATAATTTATTTTTTTGTTTGTATAAATTTATTTATACGTTTTACATCATTGTTCATTTTTGTACAATGTTTGCTTTCTCTTCTCAGTTGTAGTCCCCATAGAATTCCCACCACCAGTTCACCCGTGCACCATCACCATAGTCCCTTGTGCTCTTCCCTCCCCTGTTTTGATCCTACTCCCTTCTCCTCCCCTGCAGAATGTCTCTTATTTATAGTTGCCTGTTAATTTTGTTTTATTTATTATTATTTTTTTCCTGATCCCTTATTTGGTTCCCCTGTATAAGTGAAGCCATCTGATATTTTTCTTTTTCCTTCTGACTTAGTTCGCTGAGCATACTTTCTTCCAGCTCCATCCATGTTGCTGTGAATGGCATGAGTTTATCTTTTCTGATTGCTGAATAGTATTCCATTGTGTATATATACCAACTCTTCTTGATCAAGTCATGTATTTTTGGGCAATTAAATTGTTTCCATATCTTACCTATTGTAAATAGTGCTACAATAAACAGGGGTGTAGGTATCCTTTTGAATTAATGTTTTGGTGCCCTTTGGGTAGATTCCTAGGAGTGGAATTGCTGGGTCATATTGTAGCTCCATTTTTAGTAATTTGCGGAAACTCCACACAGCTTTCCATACTGGTTGGACCAGTTTGCATTCCCACCTGCAGTGTAGGAGAGGTCCTTTTTCTCCACACCCTCACCGACATTTGTTGTTGCTAGCTTTTTTAATATGTGCCATAGAATGGCTATAATTTTAAAAGCGTACAATAAAATTAGCAAGAATGTTGAGAAACAGGAACTCTCATGTATTGCTGGTGGGAATGTAGACAGAGTAGTGCAGACACTTCGGAAAAAAATTTAAAATTTTCTTAACTTAGACTCAGCAATTCCACTCCCAGTAGAATTAAAAATATTTATTTTTACAAAGACTTGAACATGAATGTTCATAGCAACTCTGTTCTGTTCATAACAAAAAAAAATGAGAACAATCAAAATGTTCGTCAACTAGTGCATGGATAAACAAAAGGTAGTATATCCATGTAATGAAATTCTCATGGATTTTTAAAGGAGGAATGAAATACTGGTACGTGCTGCAACATGAATGAACCTCAGTAACATCATGCCCAGCAATTATCCTGATAAGTATTTATACAATTGGGTCAAAACCATGTCCATACAAAAAAGCCCGTACACAAATGCTTATAATAGCTTTATTCATAATTATCAAAATCTAAAAATGATCGAGATCTATCAATAAGTACATGGATAAGGAAACTCTGTTACATCCATACAGTGGAATATTATTCAACATTTGAAAGTAGAACATAAATGCTCTACAAAAAACAGAAAAATATGCAAGGAGATGGATGTGTTAAGATGAGAATCCTTCTACAATATATATGTACAGCAGACCACCGCTATGTACACTTTGAATATCTTATAATTTATAAATCAAGTATACTCCAGTAAAAATGACATTTTTAAAAATGAGCTATCAAGCTATAAAAAGACATGGAGAAAATTTAAATGCATTTTGCTAAATGTAAGAAGACAGTCTGAAAAGGCTATTAACTGTATTATCCAACCTATATAACCTTCTGGAAAAGGCAAATAAAAGTATGTTGGGAGCAAAAGATTAGTGATTACCAGGGGCATAGAGGGAAGCACTGTGGAGCACTGGGCAACTTTTAGGACGTGAAAGTATTCAATGTGGTTCTGTAATGGTAGATACATGACATCATATAAGTATCAAAACTCTATCAAAATGTGCTATTGACGGGCCTCCCCGGTGGCGCAGTGGTTGAGCACTGGGTTGCGAAGCTGCCCGCGGCCTCTGCGGCGCCAGTTCGAACTGAATATACAAATAGAAGAGCACCAAGCTACCTAAATAAAAGGAGACCTGCAGTAAGATGTATAGTGGTAAAACCTCCAGGAGTCCAAGACAAAGAAAACATAATGAAGCTGATGAGGGGGAGGAAACAGATAATTTATAAAGAAACCTCAATTAAACTAACATGAGCTTTCTCTCAAGAAACCCTATGGGCAAGAAGACAATGGAATAACATTCAAAATACTCAAATCTAAAAATTGCCAGCAATGCGCTCCTTCAGATAAAGGACTTCTCAGACAAACAGAATTTTAGGGATTCTGAAACCACTACACAACCCCTCCAAGAAATATATATATATATATTTTTAGGGCCTCCCCGGTGGCGCAGCGGTTGAGCGCTGGGTTGCGAAGCTGCCCGCGGCCTCTGCAGCGCCGGTTCGATCCCCGGCTGCTCCCCGGCCACCAGAGGAGGGTCCCACATGGCGCGCAGACCTCTCCTGCCGCCCGCTGCTCCCCTCAGCAGTGTCCTTCGGTCCTTCTGCCTGCTCTGCTCCCCGCTCTGGCTCTGGTGAATTCTCTCACCCTCCCGCGCTTCTGACTGTACCCAGTGCATGTATAAACAAACAAATAAAAAAAAAAGAAAAAAAAAACAAATAAATAAGTAAAAATACATGCCTCTAAAAAAACAAAATGTGCTATTGGCAAAAGGATAGACATAGATCAGTGGGATAGAATTTAGAATCCAGAAATAAACCTTCACATTTATATTCAACTGGTTTTCCACAAAAGTACTAAGGTAATGCAGTTGGAAAAAAATAGTCTTTTCAACAAATGGTGCAGGGACAACTAGATCCACATGCTAAAAAATGAATTTGGACTTGTACTTCATGTCATACATAAAAGTTAACTAAAAATGGATCCTAACAGCACACACTAGGGGTAACATCTGGTAACTTCTGGAGGAGGGGGGGCCCCCTGCAAGCAGTGGAGCAGGCCAAATGGGCAGCCCATAAGGCCTCACAAGCAGCAGAGAGGAACTGGTATTCAACCCTAATATGGTTGGCCCCCTCAGAGCCCAGCAGTAAGCCACGAAGCCCAGAAGCCAGCCTCCCATGGAGCAGAACCTGCAAGCAGCCCTCATGCAGTAGGTCCCAGTGGAGCCCAGCAAGCTGTGGAACAGGACCAACAAACAGCCTGACATCATAGGTCCTGGCAAGGAGGGAAGCAGGACCTGCCAAGGGGCGCAGATGTGCAGGCCCCAGCAGAGGCAACAGCAGGATCTAGTCCCCGCTGTCTTTGGCTCTTGGAGCAGCAAGCCAGAGGGATACAGGTCAGAGAGACAGTCATGTCAATAGGAGTGGGATTGATTATCCCTTGCACAGTGATCAACAGTGCAGACTTCAACAGAGTGACACAGTAAATTCATGCTACATCAAACAGGATGTGGGTAAAGAGAGAAACCTGGAGGTTGTGTTCCGGAATAGGGGATGTTGGTGGCAGGGCTGCCAGCTCAGTCAGGACCATAGGGAGGGGGGTGCAGAGGTCATGTGAAGGCACATGCCCTTGAAAGAGGGAAAAGCCTAGTGGAAGAGCTGGCATGCTCCACACAGTCTGGGTTCACAGTAGAGATAATAGCTGAGCAGGCATTCTAACCTACACTACCCTTCCCAATCCCGTGGGATTGGTGCTCATCATGCAAGGTGCACTGAGATCATAGGGACTGCCAAAGCTCTCATCCCAAGGTCCAGAGAGGAGGGATATTAGTGGTGTCATAAACAGGAGAAAGCCCAACCCCGGTTCATCCACACCAATGTCAGGATGCCTCCAAGCCCAATCCCTGCTTCTATAAAACAGATTTTAGAAGAAACCAGCAAAGCACAAAATAAGTAAAATCAAACAAAACCATTGCTTCAGCACCAACTGTGGGAAAAATAAAATAGATGAAACCACAAAGTTACTGCTAAATATATTCAAAATAATAAAATAGGGAGACATCAGTTAGCAAAATGGGCAGACAAAAAATATAACTTGTGAAAATGCAAAACCTCTGTGTACTATAACATTGTAATGTGAGAACAACTTTACCCAATCCAAACCTAAAACGATAGATTATATCTCCATATCAGATAGAGTGTTAAGTACTACTCTAATTATGTAGCTCAAAGAAATGAAAGAAAACTCAAAACAAGTCAAAGTAATACAATCAAGAACTCAGAAAAGCTAATCAGAGATTCAACAAAATTCAAGAAAACATATTAATGAGCTCAGAAATAAAATCAATGAAAAGATAGATTAAAGCCTTAAATAAGAAAATAACAGAAATTCAGGAGTTAAAGAGCTCAATAAATGAGATTAAGAATGCCAGAGACAACTATGGAAATGGAATAGACCAAGTGGAGGATTGAATCAGTGACCTTGAAGATAGCAATGCATTAAGGACCCAGGTAGAAGAAGAGAGTGAAACAAGTTGTAAAAAATATAAAAAGGCAGTTCAAGAACTATCCACCACCATTAAGAAAGTCAATATAAGAATCATGGGTATCTCAGAAGGGGAAGAGAGATACAGAGTAACAGAGAGCCTGTTCAAGGAAATAATAGAGGAAAACTTCCTACAAATGGGTAAGGACTGAAATACACAAAATTCATAAAGTTAAAAGTAACCCTGATTATCTAAATGCAATGAGACCTACACCAAGACACATAGTAGTGAAATTACCAATAGTTCAAGATAAAGAAAGAATATTGAAAGTGGCAAGGGTGGGGGTGAAGCAGGTAACTGATAAAGGTACTTCTATCAGGATTGCTTCAGAACTCTCAGAAGAAATGCTACAGGGTAGGAGAGAATGGAATGATGTATTCAAAATACTAAAAAAAAAAAACCACCAAAACCAAAAACACCAAAACCAAAAACACCCTGCCAGCCAAGAATAGTCTATTTGGCCAGACTATCTTTCATATATGAGGGAGAAATGAGGCCTTTCCAGAGAAACAAAAGCTTATAAACACTAAATCTCCCCTATAAGAAATGTTGAAAGGAGCATGCCTATCTAACAAAATGAAGATAATCCACAATAAATTAAATAAGGAAATAAGTAGATTGAACCAAAAAATGATAGGCAAAATGAAAGTAGCAAATCCTCATATATCAATAATCATTCTAAATGTAAATGGACTGAACTTAATAATCAAAAGTTACAGTGTGGCTGGTTGATTCAGAAAACAAAACCCAACATCCTGTTGCTTCCAAGAGACCCATCTGAGCTCCAAAGATAAACATAGGCTCCAAGTAAATGGTTGAAAAATATTCTGAGAAGTAAATGGGAAAACCCCCCCCACCCAATAAAAGGCAGTGACAGCCATACTTAGATATACCATTTTAAAAAGGTAATGAGACAGGGGTAGACACTACATAATGAATAGGGTTTCAATACATCAGAATGACATAACGCTTGTCTATAACTCTACCTATCTATACATATATCTCAAAAATAGTATCAAAATATATTACACAACTATTAGCAAATGTAAAAACAGGCATTGGCCACAACATAATAGTAGTAGAGTATTTCAATATCCCATTGACATCAATGGACAGATAAATCAGACAGAAAATCAATGAAGAAACAATAGCTTTACATATAGAATTACACAAGATGGTCCTACTAGATATTTATAGGACACAACACCCTCAAAAAACAGAGCACATTCTTCTTGAGTTGACATGAAACATTCTCAAGGATGGATCAAAAAGACAGTTCATAAAGAACTGTGCATAAATCTATGAAGAGTGAAATAACAAGTATCTTCTGTAATCACAATGGTTTCAAACCAGAAGTCCACCATAAAAATATTGCTGGAAAATTCTAATGTGTGGAGACTAAACAACACACTATTGAATGACTGTTGGGTAAATGAGGAATTAAAAGAGGAAATTTAAAAATACTGAAGACAAACAAAAATGAAGACATGACTTACCAGAAGCACTGGGAGACAGTAAAAAACAGTACTAAGAGGAAAGTATATAGCAATACAGCCCATGTCAATAAAAAAAAGTGCTGAAATTAATAATTTAACCTTATACATTAAGAAACTTTAAAAAGAGTAGATGAAGCCAAAATCCAGTAAAAAAAAAAAAAGAAATTACAGTACAGATAAATAAAATAGAAGTCAAAAAGTTCAAAAGATGATGAAACCAAAAGCTGGTTCTTTGAAAAAAATAAAATAGCCCACTAGCTTGACTCACTAGGAAAAAAAGGGCAAAAACTCTGATAAATGGAATCAGAAATGAAAGACAACTTACAACAGACATTCAGAAATATAAAGGATCAAAAGAGACTATTGTGAATATTTTTATGCCAACATATTGGAAAATCTGGAAGAAATGGGGAAATTCTTAGAAGTATATGCCTTCCCAAGACTGATTCAGGAAGATAGAAAACCTGAACAGACCAATTTCAAGCAAGGAAATTGAAACTAATAAAAAGTGTCCCCAAAATCAAAAGTCCAGAACCATATGGTTTCAAACTTTCAAACAGGAACAAACACCATTCCTTCCCAAACTCATCCAAGAGACTGAGGAAGATGGAATGCTTCAAAACACATTTTATGAGGCCAGAGTTACTCTACAACCAAAAGTTGACACAGCCATAGTAATAAAAGGAAAACCACAAACCAATATCCCTGATAAACATAGATGCAAATCTCCTCAACAAAATCTTAGCAAACTTAATTTAACAATACATTAAA